>NC_041364.1:22747475-23017126 GCF_900634415.1 Cottoperca gobio
TTTCATGGACAGGATATCGAGGCGTAGTCGTGGAGGAGAGGGGTTGCAGTTCGGTGGCCTGAGGATCTCATCGCTGCTCTTTGCAGATGATGTGGTCCTGATGGCGTCATCGGTCTGTGACCTTCAGCAGTCATCGGTCTGTGACCTTCAGCAGTCATCGGTCTGTGACCTTCAGCAGTCACTGGATCGGTTTGCAGCAGAGTATGAAGCAGTTGGGATGAGGATCAGCACCTCAGAATCTGAGTCCATGGCTCTCAGCAGAAAACCAGTGGATTGCCTACTCCAGGTAGGGAATGAGCCCTTACCCCAATTGAAGAAGTTCAAGTATCTTGAGGTCTTGTTCGCAGGTGAGGGCACGATGGAGCGAGAGATTGCCCGGAGAATCGGAGCAGCGGGGACGGTATTACATTCGCTTTACCGTACCGATGTGACGAAAAGAGAGCTGAGCCAGAAGGCAAAGCTCTCGATCTTCCTGGCGATCTTCGTTCCTACCCTCACCTATGGTCAGGAAGGCTGGGTCATGACCGAAAGAACGAGATCACGAGTACAAGCGGCCGAAATGGGTTTTCTCAGACGGGTGGCTGGCGTCTCCCTTAGAGTTAGGGTGAGAAGCTCAGCCATCCATGAGAGACTCGGAGTAGAGCCGCTGCTCCTTTGCGTTGAAAGAAGACAGTTGAGGTGGTTCGGGCATCTAGTAAGGATGCCAGCTGGCATCGCCTCCCGCCTCCGTAGGGAGGAGTTCCAGGCACGTTCAGCTGGGAAGAGACACCGGGGAAGACCCAGGACTCGGTGGAGAGATTATATCTTCTCACTGGCCTGGGAACGCCACGGGATCCCACAGTTGGAGCTGGCGGATGTGGCCCGGAGAAGTTTGGGGTTCCTTACTGGAGCTGCTGCCCCCGCGACCCGACCCCGGATAAGCAGTAGACGATGGATGGAGGGATAGACCTTTTGTTTCTCAGATCAATAACAATATTCACTGCTGGAATATAATGGCGTTCACATTTACACAACAGTGCAATTGACAGTGTTTCTGAAATACTGTCGCCCTGCCTGAAATTTAAGGTGTTTTTTATTTTTTATTCACAACTCACTTTTCACATTGACAGGTGCTCTTTTATTAAATAAACTAAACGTTTATGCTATTGATCTAATTTATGTGCACGTTTCAGTTTGTACTGTCTACTTTGCGCATTCACATTCTCTCCTTCGCTCCGTTTTGTGAAGGGCGGGGCTTCGCAGCTGACACACACACACACGTGCACACACACTTACAGAGCGGAAGAAGAGAGGGGAGAACTGAATAGAAACCACGCCACGCACGCAATATCCCTACGCCACGCACGCACGCACGCAATCTCCCCACACCATGCACGCGCACGCACGGTGAGCGCCCCTCTAAAGCAGTAAACCTAGGGGAAACACTGAGCATGTTTTTGTTCACTGATGGTTGTAATGAGTCAGTTCTTATTAATGTATAAAGAGTGTTGATGCATTATGTAATTAGAAATATAATCAAACATGCAAAGAATATTTTAGCCATTATATAAAAATTAACTGTAGATGAAGAAATATATGGCGAGGGTTAGGGTTTTAGTGTTTCTCACAAAAACGCATTGTGTTTATCCTTAAAGGGATAGTTCAGATGTTTTTAAGTGGGGTTGTATGAACTACTTATCCATAGTCAGTGTGTTATTACAGTAAGTAGATGGCGGTCGGCAGGCCCCCATTTTGTAGAAACAGACAGGAGTACCAGCGCGGAAACTAAGTAATGTACTGCTGTGGACGGGGGCAGCAGCAACACTGAAAAATAAACCAATATCAGTTTAAGTGTAATCTATTTTTAGAATATTTTCAGACAGCTATTTACAACGGGGAACTAAAACAGTTATCTTTGCCCTCTTAAAAGCCACCACACACCTTAGCTGGTCTACCGCTGTCTCGATCGAATTGTATCACTTTGTTGAATCCAAACTAACCTTTAAAGGGCCCACGAAATGATATTTTGTTAGTGTTATTGGGCTAGGTGTATGATAAAGGTTGCATATCTATTGTGAAATGTGCCATATATATATTTTAAATATTGATGTATTCGTAAAAAATCACGATCATAACAGCATAAAAATGACTTCCGCTAACAACAAATCGATCGCTGCGCCGAGAGCATCCACTCATCCACCCGCATCCACCCGCAATGTTCGGGCGATGACGTCACAAGTAGAATACAGCCGCCGCCACTTGTTAACCCCTTTCACATAAGTCTTGTAAAGTTACGACATCGTAATTTCCATTTACATCTGGTAAGTGTTCCGGCTACTATAGGTAGCCGTGAGACGGTCAGTATACAGACTATACTTTATAAAACAGCGCTGTCCTCCGGTCTGGTTGTTAGCTAATAGTTAATGCTTTATATACAGCCTCGTAATATATGACGTTTGACATCAGACACAACGATAGAACCTCAACCGCAGAAACTTTGAGAAAGAATCAAGTTATCAAACTTTACAGACATCGATGTGTCTACTAGTGTGGTTCATAACAATTTAGGGAAACCAAGCTATCGACTCGATATAGGATAGCTTGCGACCTATTTACAATCGAGGATAATGTTAGGTTTTATTATGATGTATTTACTATATAACTATATAACTAGAACTATAGTCAAAATGTATATACCTGTCTGTGTTCTGTTGCCGCACAGGATCTCCGCCAAATCCAGGATCACCGTCACCATCATCCGCATGTTCGCTCCCGTCTGTCTTCATCTTGAATACTGTGTCTCGAGCTGCTCTGTTTCCACCACGTTAAACTCGCCTGCATGATCTAAATCCACGACACCGGCATCCTCTTCAATAAACTCCTTTTCTTGAAGGTGCAACGAGTCTATTGACGACTCACGGTCACTCGATTCTGTCGAAATATCCGAACCAGAGTCCGACATCGCCACGTGTGCCGTGCTGTCTGCCGTGCTGTCTGCCGCTTCTGCCATGCTGTCTATGTATACTGGTGGACTGTATTCTACTTGTGACGTCAGAACACGACGTCGGGTGTTTCCGGTAGCGGCAATGTAAACATCGGTGGACGACATACTAAATCATGATTTATTAAATACTGCGACCATTGTGTCATAAATAACACATCATTTTACACCACAAATAGCATTTACTATCATCAGTAGAAATTCATGTTTATGATTTCGTAGGCCCTTTAAAAACATCCACTGACTATTGATAAGTACCTCATACAACCCCACTTGAATACATTTCCCTCCTTATAAAACATTTTCCCAAAACCTGTGTTGTTTACATCCAGTTTACTAGCTAACAGTTGTTTTCTTCTCCGCCTTTTGGTGGCGCAAGGCTACGTTTCTTAGCGTGCATTAACAGCACCTGTGCAGATCAGTGGGATAGTGTGAAACTATTGGCAGGAACGTGTATCACATCACCCACTTACTCATGCAACCAAACAGGGACCGATTTAGCTCCATAATGCAACTTGTGGTTAAAAAACAAATGCTACAGCGTACTTTTAAGTGAAGAGCTAAAAGGCACATTTAAAAAGGCAAATGACTTAATTTGCAGCCCTGGAACATAACCTTGTTTAGCAAGTAAGACGTAAACTCTTAGGAAACATTGAATATTTTAACACCAGTCCAGACATAGTTAATTGGATGGCAATGTTGTGTGGTCATCCAACACTTTGGTCAAGACAGAAATATTTCAACAACTATGGATTGTCATGACATTTCGTACATCCATTCATGGTCTCCAGAGGGATGGATCTTACTGATTTATTTTCTCAAGCAGATTTAAACTCTAAATACTCTCCAGATTTTTTGGTTGAACCAAAACTGACCATAGCACCTTACTAAATAGTATGTTGAGTTAGCCAGATTTAAGAGAGCACAGATTGTGTACGCCCCCCAACTGGTTTAAAATGGGTTTGTTTACCTGGATTCTCCATAGTTATAGCGAGATTAGTGAAGGAAGTACTTCAGCACAGGTTGGTTTGGTTGCAGGTGAAATGCAGTGTTTAATTTAAATAGAAAATGTCAAGAAAATTATACCATGGACAAGAAAATTAGTTCTCTGAATTCCATGCCACTGTAACTTCTCGTTTTTCCTGTCCAACATCCCTGTGCCAGGCAAATTTTGCTTAAAACAGATAACATTTTTGGGAGAGATACTTCTATCAGCCTTGCAAACCGTATGCTGCAGCCAGAATCTGTAAAAGCTTTAATTCCATTTTGAGCCGGAAGAATCGCATTCGCTTCCATTTCCTCGCATCACAACAATAGGATTTGTTGCCAAATGCATTTCATTGGCAAACAATGCAAAATTCTCCACGACTGTAGAGGATGCCAGTCTTCTCAATTACGATCTTGCTTCTTACAGTAATTATGCTATTTATACCAGTCCTAAATTAAGGGTGCTATTGAATTATTGATGATATAATGCTACTCATAGCAGTTTTCATTTCAGCTCCTCATTTCCTTAAGTGCCTCCTATTTGTATAAAGGCACCAGGGGGTCAGCAGGCTGTCCACTCCCCCCCTTTCCTCGTATTGATTTGAGATTGAACCCTCAGTCTTTGCAGTTAACCATAACTGCAACCATTACAGTAAGCCCGAGCAGCGGAGCTATTGAGCTGCTGGTACGGTAACAGGCATGTGTAAATGTAATCCAATATTTGTTGTGTGAATATTAAACCATATGCAGGTCACAATGGGCTGCCGCTGTAAAGAACTCTAATCCAGGTTTATGCATGTCAATACACCGACATAGGGATGTATTGGTTAGAACTAATGTGAACACACATACAAACACATTAATGCACAACAAAAAACAATTCATAGCTTTCTCTATGTTTCTCTGCTTTGATATAGTGCTCTTTCTCTCTCTCACACACACACACACACACACACACACACACACACACACACACACACACACACACACACACACACACACACAGCTAGGATATAATACAGCTTGTTGCTAAGGTAATAACATAACCAGGCCACGCGGTGCGGTTTCTAGAGCAAGGAGAATTATTACTGACTGTACAGTGTTGTGTGTATTTGTGCATGTGTGATGAACAGGAACGGGCTCATCCTCATGTGACTGTTAACGTGTTGTGTTGTCGACTCGTCCGCCTCTGATGAAGTGTGTGTTTCCCTGTGTGTGTGTGTGTGTGTGTCTCTGCATGATGTTCCCCACTCTCCATGCAAATCCCGGAGGAAAGGCCAAGCGTTGCCTGAGTGGCTTGCTGGCAGTAAAATGCCGGATTTCATTTACTGAGCTGTCAACGTGTCACTCATAGTGGCAGGATTTCTCGGACTTAAACTCGGTGACAGGTCACTTAATCTGTCACTCACTCACTTATCCCAGCAGGAAGCATGCATTTTGTTTTCAATAATGCTGCTTTTTCGAATGCTGCCATGGATTTTCCAAAATGTAAGCAGCTGAAAAACTAAGCTCTCGTTTTGCCAATTGATTTTTTCCCCCCTACCCATCACAATTTTAAGTGGGTTCGTAATGAGTCTGAGGATTAGAACTTACTCAGCACATTGAAGGCTATGTAAACTTTCCATTCAAGTGAGAAAATGGGAAGGAAGAAAAAATCAGAGTTACAAGCTTTCCCATGCATCATCATTAATGTATTCATACACTGGCTCTGAGCCAATTGTTACTGCTACTCCACAACCAACTGCAAAAAGCACCACAGCTTTGTTAATAATCTCAGAGCACTTGGCAATGCAATTGGAAACAGCATGGCTTTGCAATAATCTTTAAGAGGCACTTGAGTCCAACTTGTCAACAGAACAAAACGGTGCAAAGTGGGACTTAATATTAGAATATATCTCTACTCCCACTAGTGAAGGGCAGCGTTAAAGATCCAAAAAACAAGTCACGGGGAGTGGGGTTCAGTCGGTCACTACAACTATTCAAAGTTTACGTGACTATTTCTACTGTGACGTTAGGTTGTTAGATGCAGAGACAACAAAATAAGGCATGCATCAGTGCCTTACATCTTACGGCCGCCTCTAAAGTTAATGTATGATTAAGTTGAAGCTTCCAATACTACTTGGTTATTCAAACAATCAATAAAACTTTATTAGTATAGCACAAGTCAGTGAAAAAATGCAACTCCAAGAGCATGAGGGGAAGGGAACACACTACAGGTGAATAGGGTAAACATCTTTAACTACCAACATTAAGACATTCATTTTTTGTATTACAAGTTTTCTGAAATGTTATTACATTACATTACAGTTCATTTAGCTGACGCTTTTGTCCAAAGTGACTTGCAATAAGTGCAAGCAATCATGAGCAAACAACTTCGAACGGCAAGACTCTTGCAAGTATATTTGATGTTTGAATATGCAAATGAGGGAAAATCTAATGCTAACTTTTGGTGAATTTAGGAGAAATCTACAGACGTAAATATATATATATATATATATATATATATATATATATATATATATATAATATAGTAATAAATGTGTATTTTGGATGCTTTTTTTCCCACGAGTCTGAAAGAAGTGTATTAAAAAACGATGTATTGTCTGCAGTGTCTCACCTTAAATACATTTAAATTAGTAAAACAAAGTATAATAGAATAAAACTTGTAACCAGATAAAAGCGAAGCCTCAAAGGTGTGTTTTAAGGTTTCATTTAAAGATATTCAGACTCCCCTGAGGCTGGTGCCATAGAGGCAACTACCAGAGGACCCAGAGACCACAGTAAAGTGTTATTTCCATTGCTTTCGGACAATGGTAATCTCCATAAATAAATTCTAATTTAAAGGCTTCATGTAAATGCAAAACAAATGTGTTGCGCAGCTGCAGGCCACCAAACAGATGCAATCAGAGCCTGTTGTACCTTCCACAATCACTCTAAAATAAACTAAATAACACATCCACCAAGTCATTTGCAGTGTGAATGACAACCCATGAGTGGGTTTCTTATAGTCAGAGATCTGAATATATACAGTATGTGCTTCTGCCATATGTATATTGTTTCAGTTGTTTGATTTCATGGCAGTTTTGTAGTTCTTAGGTTTTAAAAATGTCGAGGAATAGCCTCGTAACCTCTTAGTTGTTATAGAGGGGAACTGGCTTGCAAAGGGCCAGCAACCTCCTACGGATCTGGGGACGGCCGAAAGGAGTAAAAAGCAAATAAAACAAGTACGAAAAAGAAAGAAACTGCAATTAACGCCTCTCGGTTGTAGGCCAAACAGTCATGTTGCAGTTTACACCCTTGTCTATCCAAAAATGTCATGACTTTAGTATTTGACATTTGTGTGAAATTGTCATAATTAGTCAATTAATCTTGAGTTATGGCCAAGAACGTGTTATGCGAGGTCCTAGTGACCTTGACCTTTGACGCCACATTCTTATCAATTCTTCCTTGAGTCTAAGTGGAAATTTCCGAGTGTTCCTGAGATATCACATTCATTAGAATTAGAGTTGGAGGGACAACCCGGAAACATTATGCTTCTGGCCATGACAAAAAGGAAGAACAAACCAAATAAATAATAAGTAGATAAATAAATAAAACCATTTCCCGGTTCTACCCCAAACCTACTCATAGAGATGCCTGATTGAAACCCTCTTTTTCCCCCTTCCTAACTCACACTACTCTTATACATACACATAAATGTAATCACATCCACATTAGTACAATAAGAAAATCTCAATGTAAAATCTCTAATTTAATTACTTAAGCTTATCTGTTTTTCTATCCTTTTGGTCTTTGGGTTGTTTATCTCTCGTTAAAGAATATGTTTCCTGACCCAGCAGCCCACCATCCACTTGGTATTTGGTACGACCTGTGGGCCCATTACTGCCTGCCAACACCACACATCTGTGGCAACTTATGAGTTTAGACAGCTAATCACGCAAGATAGTGCAGGCATTGTTAGTGATCTATCACTTACGCAAGAGTCACTTTCAACTCCCTCAGTCTTGCAACTTGACTCGTGAAAGGAATCTTTCATCCAGCAGGTGACCTTCTGGTATTTGCTTGTCACTGCCTTGTGCACACACAACTGCACTCTTAAATGTTGAAAAACTGACAGTCATCTGTACACATGTTAACTGTGTCACATCTATTTGATAATATGGAGATAGTTACATCATTTTTCGCCAACCCTCCTTATTTTGTCATGCGCAATAGCGGCGTTATGCGCCTGCAGTAAGGCAAAGTTGCTATGCAACAGCATTAACCATCAAAGATCGCGAATGCAACTTAAACAAACTGACTTTGACAAATGATTTACAGATCTGTGTGCTATTAGTGAGTGTTTAGAAGACATAAGCAAGGGGCTCAATATTCAGTGGATATATGCTGTTTTTGGTGGAGAGACCTAGCATGGACATCAGCAAGAATCTTTTGACCATGTCCTCAGTCCAGTGGCCATGTCGAGACGGTTTGCAATTGGTCAGTACACTTGTCTTGACCAGATCTTCTGATTGGGGCGAGATTCCATTAAAATTAACTGATTTCCCTCTGAAGTATTGCTGTTTTGGAAAGCTTTCTCAGGAGGATATGGCTTTGGAATGAGAGGTTTTAACAATTTAGAGATAGTGATAATATTCAGGTCTACATATATTTTGTGTATGAGTCCATATACTTTTGGCCACGTTTTTAGCACATGATCGCTTTGAACATTCACAGCACTGTTACCTTAAAAAATAAACCATACAATGTGTTAGATTATTAATTTTTATTTTAATATTCAGAAATTTCAACCAAATGTATTTAATAATATATATACTATATATATATATATATATATATATATATATAGAATTTTTTTTTAATGATGACCCATGTGTAAACTTTGATTCAAACATGCTCTGTTTTAAGTACATATTTCTTATTCACAATGCATGCCTGTACTTGCCTGTATCCATACTGTATTGTGGCTTCTGGTGGAATAATCAAGCAGTATCGTAAAATCAATGTGTTGCAGTGCTCTTGATATTGATTACAGTTATCATTGAACAGACTTCATGTGTGGCCTGAAAGACGACTGATGACATGCATGACACAGTGCAATATGTTTTATTACCCATATTTCATATTGAAGGCAGTTAGGGGAGAAAAAACCCCTGTATTTTTTGGTCTATATTTATTGTCTGTGTGTGGCTTTGTGTGAAAACAGCGATTAGTTGCGTCCCCCCCCCTATCCCCCTCCCCTCTGTCTGATACAATGTAAGCCGGGGTTGTTTCCTCCCTCCCTGCCTTATCTGGTTTTGGAACAGGCCTCTCGGGATGGAGATTAAGAGGGACAGAAATAAAGAGATGCCGCTGAATAAAATCCACGACGAGGTCCCCTCTGCAATATTCTTTCATAGAGTTTACAGTTCCTTTATTGCATTGGGAGATAGCATTTCCTTTTCTCTTGCATCATCATTTTGATTGCTGATTTTGTCTAAAAAGTTGTGACATTTCCTCTGCAGTGTGTTTTGTCAGGAATTAAAAATCGAAACCCTTTTACACAAGACATCATGACAAATTTGCGCCTATTAGCAATGAAACTTTCCCCCCAGCCATCCGGATGCGTTAGTAAGCTTTAAACATTGAAGTAAAACTGTTGCCAGTATCAAAATGTCCAGTTGTTGCAGTTGTCAGAATCAATATTCCAACAGCAGACTGAAGTTCTTCAGAATTCCGAAACTATCAGGACCGTTTCAAAGCAACCGGCGGCGTCTATGGCTGCAAGAGAAGAAGAATTTATTGAAGTTAGAACTGCTGCATTAGTGAAGAAAGAAAACTCAACATCCTATAAATGCACAAAATTACGCAACAGAATACTTTGGTTGGCTTGTTGTGTTCAAACAGAGAGACGTTTGAAATATGTTGTGGAATAACTATTTCTCTGTTGATTCTATGTGATGTGAGAGGAAGAGGCTGTCACAGAGTCTGTCTGCGAATTGGGAAACAGTGAAGAAAAGGAGCTGCCATGAAGAGAAACTAGGAGCAGGTGGAATGAGCTGCTCCAGTGAAGATGTTTAGACTACAATGATCTGTCAAAAGCACTTTCTAACTTACACTTCAAACTAATTTTCTCATTCTCTGCCTTCTACTCTCTTCCCCTCATCTGTCTCTTCTGTCGGTACATATCTCTTATTTATCGTTTTCCTCTCCCAGCACCTCTGGCACTTCATATTCCAGCTCTCACCATGAATTTACAACATAGACAAGTTAAGCAGGCAGTCACCACGGAGGCAGCATTAATTTTAATCATGGCTCGAAAGAAAAGCTTTTAACAAAGATAACTATGTTTCAGGCACTTTTAGAAACTTTGTCACATCATCAATCTTATGCGAATGACTGTGCAAAGATTTAATCAGGACTATATGAAAACTCACATCGAGACATATTACGTATCTTACTGACTAACTATCCACAGTTTTGATTGGTTATTGGCTACAAATGAAAAAATAAATAAATGTATTGACATGGTGCACAACAAAGTTTAGGAAAGTAAAAAGTCTTTGACGACTAAGCCCCGAGACAACTTCAGGGTCCGTCGTGTCATGCCATTGGGCCCAAAAATAAGTTTTACCATTGTGAAAGAGACGTCTGTAAATCAGTGGATAACTATTTTTAGAGCGTCATAACTGCCGAAAACAAATTACTTGTTTCACTTTCCATTGATGTATTCGGTCCAATTACATTTGGTAAGTCTAATAGATTTTTAACCCCATTACAGTTAGCAGAAACGGAAGTTAGCCGGCTTGCCTGGTGGAAATCTCTAGTGCTTTTGTTCTATGGTCCCCATGGATGCGGAAGTTGTCCAAAGATATGAGTATCTTATACTCGGAAGTCAAACTGTTTTGGCTGCTTGCGTGATTCTCGAATGCTGTATTCAGTTATGTTTGTACATCCATGGATTAGACCCCATCGCTATGTCATGAACCTTTTAGGGGGTGCCATGAGTAATATAGGAATCTCCCCAAATGGAGTCTAGTGGTGGTGATGATGAATAGAAGAAGGGAAATGGCAGAACTTGAGAGGGGCTTCTGTTGATGGAAGGAACCCTGGGCGCTGTACATGATGAGCACTGGACAAAAGAGTTATGGAACAGGGAATAGGGTGGAAGATGGTTGCATGGATTTTGCACTGAAATGAGAACCAATCGCACCAATTAGTCAAATAGCCCTGTGAGTAGTCAATACATCACTCTATAACCACATATTTTGTTAATTTAATATATTGACCTAACAGAAGTCTAAATGTGGCTTTCAAATAAGTTTTTGTGGGATTTTTTTTGTTTTTTCTCGTGTGGGAGCGTTTGATCAACTTTCCGATAAGAAATGTTAACAGTTCCTTTCAAACAGAGCGTCTGGTTAATGGCCCCATGGGCGTGTTCCTGTTAGACCTGTTTAGTAACAAACCAACTATCTATCACCTTCTGACTCAAGGAGGGGGGAGAACCAAGGGTTACAAGTCAGAACTAAACTGGCGGCCGTATATGGGCCAGACCTTGCTCACATTTTGTCTTCTGGTGCCAGAACACACCGGGTGGTGATGGCCTAGTGGTCTCGTTGGATGGCACCAAATGGTTGTGATTTCAATACTAGGGCTGCTACCATTGTGCCCCTGAGCAAGGTACTTAACCCTGGGTTGCTCCAGGGGGACTGTCCCTGTAGTTAGTTCACTGTAAGTCTCTCTGGATAAGAGCGTCTGCTAGATGACCTGTAATAATAATAATAATAATACTGTGGCTACATATGTCGACACAGCTGGCTAACTTCTAGTGGACAGGAGTAGAGCAGACATACACCGGAACAGATTTTTCTATTAACGTTGCAGCAAATCTTACCATACCGCAATGGAGGTCAATAAAGGTCATAGATTAATTAATACTCCTTTAAATCCTGCCTATCACTGCGTCGACCTTGGTGCCACAGTCAGTGTGCAGCAGCTCTAATCAGACAGACAGCAGCTCAGTGATGTTGCTGCTGGAGGTCACAACACACTTTATCTCTGTCTTACTCTCTTTCCTTCCCCTCTCCGCTCTTCCTCTTCATGTCTTTATTTCCATCCTCCCTACCTAGTTGTACTACTCCATTAAATTCCCTTATTGAATGCATCTTTCTTTAAACTATAACTTTGAGACTATCCTTACCATCGAAATAAAAGCATTGCTCATTACTTCATATGCTTTAAATTGTCTATGGGTACATTTGCTTGACAAGTGACCCCTCTTGTGATTTTCCTTGAAAGTTTCCTGTTGAAAGTTTTTAACATACAAAGTGTCTGGAATTGACAATTGAAACAATTTGCATTCCACCTTCTTCCAATTTACATCAAATCTCAAGGGAAAGATGAAATAAAATATAAATCCAGAATACTAAAAAGCATTTCATTATCAAAAACTATGACTAAATATGTTTGTCAACAAAAAATTAAGCTAAGACGGCACCAACATCATTAGACTATATCAACATGCAATATTGTTGATGAAAAAATAAGTGACTAAAATGTATTTTAAAGAAAAATCTCTTTTTTCATTGACACGACAACAATAACAAAAACAGGGCTTGGGAGACAAAAACAGGGTGATATTTTTTGGATAGATTGACTGAAATGTTCAACTGAAAAACTAAAATGTCAACAGTTTCTATTGACTAAAACGATACTAAAAATTGTTAAGGTTTCCTTGACTAAATGCCCAGACTTTTAGTCAACTTAAACTTCACCAAAACTACAATTACTGCCTCGCTAATTGATGCCTTCACCAACCAGTCAAAGTGCAGTTCACATCCATGTCTGTCCAAAATGTCGTCACTTCCTAATTTTATCCCATTAGTATTTGTATGAAATTGTCATAAGCGTAGGAATTCTTGAGTAATGGCAAAAAAACATGTTTTGTCACAGAAGTCACAGTGACCTTGAGTGTTGACCCACCAAAATCTAATCAGTTTATCCTTGTGTTCAAATGGGCGTTTGTGCTCATTTTAAAAAGGAGGCATTTCTGAGATATCGCGTTCACGAGAATGGGACAGACTGACGAACAAACCGAAAAAACATAAAGGCTCCGGCCTCTGTTGTCACTGGTACGGAGGCATTAAAGCAGGTTGAGTTTGAATAAATATGATAAAAACAATCAAGGACATGTGACACAGGACTTAGACTAAATACAAAAATAGCTGAGTAAGTTACCACTACCTCCTGGAATGGAGAATAGAAAGAGACGCTCTAAATCCACAGTATATTTGGTATCATTGACAATTTTTTCAGTTTTCTGTCAGACAACCAAATGAAGAAATAGCCAAGTGATTTAATCACGGCAAAAATGTCATCCAAGCTGCTCCGTCAAAGTGGTACACAACCAGTTAAAACCTCCGGGAAGTCTCCTGCTGCCCTTTCTGTTGTCACCTACATCGTGTTTTAATGCAGCTGAAGTCATAATATAGTTCATCTCATTTACAACCCTGCAGGGGAGCTGCAACCAAACTGTGGTGGAAAAGTTGACATTTTTAAAGGGATAGTTTGGATGTTTTCAAGTAGGGCTGAATGAGGTACTTATTCACAGTCAGTGTATTAGCTACAGTAGATGGCGGTCAGCACGCCTCCAGTTTGGAGAGACAGAGATACTGCTGTGGATGGGGGGCAGCCGCAAAACCTATAATATTTTTACAGCTCAGAAAAGCTCTGTTTTGTCAGACAGCCCTTTCCAACGGGGAACTGAAGCCTTTATTTTGTGTCTCTTTAAAGTTACCAGACTCCATTGACAAAAATGTAATTTTACCTCGCAGAACACGGAAGTTGTTGGTCTACCGCTGCCTCGTTCAGTTAGTTTGTGTAATTGTGTGACTTTAGGGTTATAAAGTTCGGATTCACCAAAGTCATACAGTAATTTTTCTTTTAATTACTTTGATCCCAATAAAAATCATTAATAAAATGAGCTACAGATAAAGATCTATCCAATCTTCCTTCTCATCTGACTCTCACATCCACCTTCTTCCGTCACCTTCCTCATCTACCCATTCATCACACTGAGAATCCTGCACTCCTCCCTGCACTTCCATTAACTCTGTCTATTCATCTCCTTTTAAAGGGGAAGTCATTGTATTGTTCTACACACTCTTTCGCATCCCTCCCTTTTTCCCTTCCTCCCTCTGGCTTCCATCCGTCACTCCCTCTCGACGCTCTGGCACTTCCTGCCGCAAATGTCAATAGAACGTCAATGGAACATCAATGTCACGCTGTGTTGTGATGCAGCCACCCATTTGGATGAACACGCACACACTCTGCTGTTGGTGGCATCTTACGCACACAAACATCACATGTTTTTTCCTGCCATTTCTTCTCTTTTCCTCTGTGCTGAGTTTACTCGTCCTATTCTCTCAGTCTTGTTAGTCAGACGTTGAGGGTTTGGAGTCTCCTCTCCAGGGGGCCAATTAAATATTTATGGATCACCATCCATTAAAATGTTTGGGAATGGAGAAAGCCTGTGACCGGAAAACTGACATAGCTTGTTTATGCACAACATGCACAAGGGGAGGTGAAGAGCTTGTCCTCAGCATGTGTCAGTGTGTGTGTATATGTGTGTGTGTATATATAGTGACAGATGATGTTGATGTGATGGGAATATTTTTAGGCAGTGGGCATTTCTAATATAATCATACTCATTATCTTTTTGACCAGCCGAGGGGAATTCAGAGGCCTGTGCTACGAAGCGAGTTCAACATACACATGATATCTTTGTGTTATCTGACTTCACTAACCCCAACAACCATGATCCCGCTGAGCGGTCCTAAAACGGTGGTTATCAACTCGCTAATTGAAACCAGGGTTTCTCAGTCTGTCCATGAGCCCTTTCACATAAAAAGGGCGGGGTTTGAAGCATATGATTAATCACAAACATGGACAAGCGTACAGTGAGCAGATAGTCATATTTTATACAAATACGAATAATTTAAACACATAATTCAGACTAAAAGTAACAGTTTCAACTGCCAAATGCAAAAAAGACAGCTGGCAGAAAATCTGACTGTGTGGATGTGTAAGTTAATAGATATATCACTGCCCATATAGGGCAGGAGGAGATCTCACTTTAATTACATTTGTGTATTACATTAAATGAAGGTGTTGCTTGCGTTCTTGTAGAATATAAGATACTTTATTAGTCCTCTTGGGGGAAATTATGACAGGGATGATAATATTTTAGTCTTATTCTTTCAGCTGCAACCCCCACGGTGCAAAACAGACTTGGGAGCAAATAAAAAAAAAAAGAATATAAAAACATAAGTCAAAGCAGTAAGCAGAATTGCTTTCATATATTGATAATCACCCACACCATAGGCCTACACTACAGTCTGTGTGACTTTGACGTGTCACATGGCTGACGCCACACACACACACACACACACACACACACACACACACACACACACACACACTATACTTTTATGTATTGTAAGGTTCACTGGAACCGACAGAACTGAACCCAAAAGCACGACACAGAGACAGGCAGAATATAATATAGTTCAGTTTACTCAGTTATCCAGGCAGGGTCAAATACCGGTAAATCAGTCCAAAAGGCAAACAAATCCAGTAAGGAGCAGGCAGAAGAATCGGAATTCAGAAACAGGCAGGCAGGGTCAAAACGGGCAGGTCAGGAAATCTAAACGGGTAAACTAGACGATCGCTGGAGAGCTTGGCAGGAAAACACAAGACAATCTGGCAGGGAACAAGTGGGAGAGAACTGGTATACTGTATATCCTCTGAGATAACTAATGAGGGAATGAGAAGCAGGTGAAGAGATGGGCTGTGGAAACCAGGTGAGGGGAATAAGTTGATTGCAGGCAGTGAGGATGAACCAGGATCTGTAATGATAAGAGAATTACTGAGAAGGTGAAAACAAACTAATAGTGGGTGGAACGCATGACAATGTATGCTGTAGGTGTTTATTAGATATGAACATAAAGCTATTTACCGCTTCAAACTATATTGTTATATTTATTTTTCATTTGCTCCCAAGTCTGTTTCACACCACCGGGGAAGCAGCTGAAAAATAAAAATAAAATATTGTCACATAAGAAGGCATCTAAGCAACATTAATTTAAAGGAATATACACACGTAATTATAGTCAGATGCACGCCCCATCAAAGTGGCAGTAATATTATAAACCTGGTAATTAACGCATTCACACAGGTGCACACTCTGGTTGCAGCCAGTGTGCAAAATAAATAAAAAATATGACAAAACCTGAGAGAATATCAAAGTATGGGTCAAATCAGACAGCCCAAAGCAGAATGTGCTATAGAGACATAATGTGTATGAAGTCCAAGTCAATGAAAGCTGAGACATAAGAAGTCCTGGCTCTCTTAAACCTTCCAGTGACATCTCCAAAACATCCTCAAGGTTCAGAAACTGTCCATTAGCTGAGGCTGAGCAGCCTCAAGAAGCTGCTGTAATTTATTTCTTAACCACTTTGCACAGAGAAAGAAGTGGCTGGTTGATTGCTGAAGAGTATAGATAATTGAGAAAACTAACCCCAGACATGTAACAGATTCTTGAAGCCATATAACAGCCATTATAGGCAAGACACTTGTATTAAGATTATCTTAGCACATAACACTTACTAACCTGTTCTAATTCTTAACTCATCACTTACGGATGCTAAGTCGGCATCGAAACCACTTGGTTAGTTTTTCCGTGAAAGAACGTGTTTTGGGTTCAAATATGTACGTTTGTTACATAACTTAAATGTAAATTAAGTTAAGTGTTAGTTTCACCAACAGCGTATCAGAGTGTTGCTCTGGCATCAGCAAGAAATGGACCCAAAAGCACGATCCACAGACAAAAGAGGTTTAAGTAGTTGTCTTTACTTAAAAAAGGCAACAACAAAAAAGGAACTGTCCAAAAAAATAACTTGACGTAACATACATCAAATGACAAGGCAACAACTTCAAAAACAAGCGTCTTTGAGTTTTTAGAAAAGCGCTATACAAATCTAATGTATTATTATTAATTTATTAAAAAGAGTGTAACACAAGGGAAATCCCTGGAACACTCACTAGAACAGGCCAGACAAACTGGAACAGACAAAGGGGAAAGCAGAGACTAAATACATAAGTTGAGGAAGGTGATTAGAGAAAGGTGAAACTGATCAGGGCGGGGCAGGTAATCACACAGGCGGGAAACACACGAGGGCAGGAAGTGAAGCATCTGAAACGAGAGACAAGGTGATTATACCAAAACAAAACAGGAAGAACAACTAAAGACAGAAAAACAAAGAGATCACCATTTAGACAAGGGGCCGGGACATGACACAGCAGTCTTCTAGGTGAAAGTCCCATCCATCCCACTCTTCATCACCCTTACGCTGACATTTTACTCTTTAAGCTACGTCTCATGACAGTGTCTCATATGGAAGCAGATGGGTTTACATTGGACTCAATTGAAAGCAGAGAGTGTCTCATATAGTCCCTAAAGGGTGACTTGTGCGTCGCTATCAGACACGGAGGGCTGTGACAAAACATCTATACTTGACGGCCTGGGAATGAAACCTGGCTATGATAAAACATGGTGAGGCTCTGGCAAAGCCAGCAAAACTCAATCCTATTCATCTTCAGTGATGCACATGAAAAAGGGTTACCTTTTCAAGGTCATAAATGGACACAGACTTAACTTTAGAAATGTTTTTAGATTGGTAGGATTGGAATTCTGGCCAGGTGCATTCATATTTCAATAAAACTATCAAAAAAAGAAAAGACAATGGTCTGTTAGCTATCTTAAGGGGATCAAGTGTTCATGCCATTATGATAAAATATGGAAAAGCCCTTAGTCTGAATTTATGTAGAACGTTTGACAATTGTTCTTTGTTTTTCCCGCATATTCTTAATTTCTTCATATGTATAGGAATGTTGAAAGTTTTCCCGACAGCATCAGCCGTTTCAGCCTCTTGTTCATCAGGAGCAAAGGAGGAAAATGTCTGATGTTGGGATAGAAGGCTACCATAATAATCCCGCTAGCCTTTTAACACAAACCATGATCTTTGCCTAAAACTAACCAATTCAATCTGTGCCTAAACCGAAGCAAACATTAACCACAATGGTAATACTAATAATAATAAATTGAATTTATATAGCGCTTTACAAGACCTCAAAGCCGCTTTACAATAGTAGGGGAAGTGGGGGGGAGGGGTTAGGATGAGGGAATAAAGGGAAGAAAGGGAAAGAGAAAATAAAAATAAATAAAATAAAATAAAAATAAAAATAAAAATAAAAATAAAAATAAAAATAAAAATAAAAATAAAATAAAATAATAATAATAATAATAATAATAATACAGTTAACAGGGGGCTAGCAAATGATAGTTGAGAAGAGGTGCGTTTTGAGGCGGGACTGAAATATGGAGAGGGACTGAGAGTCACAGATGTCTTGGGGGAGGGAGTTCCAGAGCCTGGGTGCTGCCCTGGAGAAGGCTCTGTCTCCAAAGCTTGATTGGATTTGGGGGTGGAAAGGAGACCAGCTGAGGTGGATCTGAGGGACCGTGGGGGTTGGTAGCGGGAGATGAGGTCAGTGAGATAGGAGGGGGCTAGGTGGTGGAGGGCTTTGTAAGTGAGAACCAGGAGTTTGTAGTTGATTCGGAGGGAGACAGGTAGCCAGTGGAGTTCTTTGAGGACTGGGGTGATGTGGTGCCAAGATTTGGTGTGTGTGAGGAGTCAGACGGCGGAGTTCTGGACCAGTTGGAGTCTGTTGATGCCATATATAAGGGAGCTACAGTAGTCAAGGCGGGAGGAAATGAAGGCGTGAGTCTTTCAGCTGCTGGGTGGGTGAGAGACGGACTGATTTTTGTAATATTGCGGTGGAAAAGGGAAGTTTTGACAATATGGCGGATATGGGGCTCAAGGGAGAGGGTGGGGTCGAAGATCACGGCAAGGTTGCGTGCCGGAGGAGAGGGGGAAGCAGTGGTGCCGTCAATGGTGAGTGTCAGGTTAGAGGTTTTGCTGAGTGTGGATTTGGAGCCGATGAGGAGGAGTTCAGTTTTGTTGTTGTTAAGTTTGAGGAAGTTGTGTTGCATCCAGTTTTTTATTTCTGTGAGACATGATTCGATGTCGGAGAGGGGTGAGTTATGGGGGGATTTGGTGCTGAGGTAGATCTGAGTGTTGTCGGCAGAGCAGTGGAAGTGGAGGTTGAAGTGGCGGAGAATGTGACCGAGGGGGAGGATGTAGATTGTGAAGAGTAGGGGGCCGAGTACTGAACCTTAGGAATGCCTTGGGTGACTGGCGCTGTGGCAGAGGAGTGGTTGTGATGGGAAATTAAGTGGGATCTGTCGGACAGGTAGGACTGAAGCCACTTGAATGCAGTAACCTCGATACCGATGTCCTGGAGTCTGGAGAGCAGGATGTTATGGCTCACGGTATCAAAGGCTGCACTCAGGTCAAGGAGGATTAGGATGTTGAGTGAACCGGTATCAGCAGAGGTGAGGAGGTCATTGAGGACTTTGAGTAATGCCGTTTCTGTGCTGTGGAGGGGGCAAAAACCAGACTGGAGGAGTTCAAAAAGGTGATTGGCATGGAGGTGGGAATGGAGTTGTTTGGCAACAATGCGTTCCAAAGTTTTTGACAGGAAAGGGAGGTTTGAGATTGGGCGGTAGTTGTTGAGAGAGGAGGGATCCAGACCGTTTTTTTTGAGGATTGGGGTGATCGCCTCTGTTTTGAAGGCAGAGGGGACGGTTGAGTGAAGTAGGGGCAGAAGACAGGGAGGCAGGACTTCAGTAGTGCAGTTGGAAGAGGGTCAAGGGAGCAGGTTGTGGGTTTGGAGGAGCTGATCAGTTGGAGGAGCTCAGGAGGGGTAACCAGGTTGAACTGGGAGAGGCGGCAGAGGGGAGGGGGGTCCAGGGAGATTGGGGAAAGAGGCACAGTGGTGGCAGCTGGGGTAGGTGCTTCTGTGTGGGGTACAGGGGATAGTGAGCTATTAATGTTGTTGATTTTGTTTGTGAAAAACTGGAGGAATGAGTTGCATAAAGTAGGAGTAGATGTAGTGAAGCTGTTGGCACGGGGCTGTAGGAGGTTTTTGACTGAGGAGAAGAAGGTCCTGGTGTTCCGGGAGGGGTCATTGAAGATGGTCGAGAGGTAAGTAGACTTGGCAGCGGTGCGGGAATCTTTGTAGGCGGTGAGGTGGAGTTTGTAGGCTTCTTGGTGGACTGTAAGGGAGGTTTTTTCGGCGAGACGTTCAAGTTTGCGGCCAGTCCGTTTCATTTTGCGGAGTGTAGGTGTGAACCAGGGTGAGGAGGTGTTGAAAGACACAGTTTTCCTTTTGAGGGGGGCTACAGTGATGAGGGAGGCAGACAGGGTGGAGTTTAGGTTCGTAATATCGTCGGGTGAGGTGATGGTTGTGTCCAGGTGGAGAGTAGAGGAATGCAGGCCAGAGAGATGGTGGAGATCGATGGCATGGAGTTTACGGAAGTTGATTTCTCTGAGGGGCCGAGGGTGGGGGAAGCAATGGTAAATTGTATGAGTTTGTGGTCTGAGAGGGGAAAGGGGCATGGGTAGAGGTATGGGTAGAGTACTGGGAGGTTTGTTGAGCAGACAAGGTCGATGATGTGTCCTTTGTCATGGGTGGGGAAGGTGTGGGGAAAAATTGTCCAGTAGAGTAGAGAATTCAGGTCAGAGTTTGCAGGTGGGGGAGTCCATGTGGATATTAAGGTCACCGAGCAGTAACAGGCGTGTTGAGATGGATGAGGCTAGTGTGAGGATTTCAGTAAAATTAGAGCAGAAGGAGGGATGAGGTTTAGGAGGCTGGTAAATGTGAATAACTGTCATTGAGGAGAGGGCTTTGAAGGCAAGGAACTCAAAGTATGGTACTGGGGGAGGGTGATCCCGAAGTTCTGATTGTAGATAACAGCAAGGCCACCACCACGATGGGAGAGGTGGGGTTTAGTGATGTAGTTAAAACCAGGAGGGGATGTTTGATTGAGGGAGAAGAAGTCATTGGGTTGTTGCCAGGTTTCAGTGAGCAGAAGAAAATCCAGGGTGTTGTCAAGGATAAGTTCTTTACTGCCGGGAGTGCAGCAGTCGAGTGGTGTTCCCAGTATATGTTCTGGTAGCGGGTGCGTTCTGATGACGTGTCAGATGTGCGTCGGTACATGGAGCTGACCAGATGGTTGTAATGGATTGTCGGTGCTGGAAGTAAACAAACCTACGGCGAGTGCTACGGTGTATATAGCGGGGTCGGCGTATGAGTCCAAGTTGTTGTATAACAGAGATGCAGGATGGAATGGCGTAGTTGCTAAGTTGCAGAAGCTGTGAAGTTGAAAATGTGAGCATAATGAGCGATGTAGCAGCTAGTGTTAGCCACCAGCCATTCGTTGGCTGAGTGAGGGCAGCCAGTAAATCCCAGCTGTGGAGGTAGTCGCGCAGAAAAAGGTTGAACAGTTGGAATGAAAGACAGTTGAAATGAAAGACAGGTCAACACCTGACTTGGAGCTTGCTGGGGTGCAAAACATAATTAAAAAAGGTAGTAATTCAGATGGAGAAGCGCCGAACCAACAATGCCAGCGTCCTCTCCTCTCGATGAACTATCATGCCTCTTGGTGTCAAATCATTCACATTTTCCGCCATGGCCGTTTCCATAAGTCAAAGATGATGTGTCTATCCGCCCCGTGATCTGTATCCACTACAACATGTAATGGGTAATCTTTTTTATGTTCTGGAAATGTAGAGCACATATGTAATACAATAATCCCTCATTTGAATATTAAACCATAACCTTTCAGAAAACTTGTAATATAACAAATAATTGTCTTAACATAAGTCCTCAACTTGGGAAGTTTCACGGTGATGTCTATTAGTTAATAATGTAGTGTCCACCCTCAATCCTTTTTTCACCACGGTGATGAAATGTAATACCTTTCCCTTTTTTATTTCACGAACCCATACTAGTATCTAACTGGTACATCATCTTTACAATTGGACACACAGCTATACACCCTTTCAGTTACTTAAACATAAACAGCCCCATGGGACAGAACAATTGTCCTAACTTTAGTCTAATGCTTTAGTAGCTTTAGTTCCTTCCCTGCTGAGTGTGCTCACATAAGCAGGTTGGACACATACTTTGTTATGATCAGATGGCCTCTGTGGGAAACCCGCAACAGATGTAGGCCCCCATGATTCACTGTAGCAGAGATTAAGTCTTTAATTGTGGAGTGTGCAACAGGTGGCACAGTGATACTCAT
Organism: Cottoperca gobio; assembly: GCF_900634415.1. NCBI lineage: Eukaryota > Metazoa > Chordata > Actinopteri > Perciformes > Bovichtidae > Cottoperca > Cottoperca gobio. The sequence goes on from NC_041364.1 coordinate 22,769,690, forward strand.
TAATACTTATCTGATGTCACCACTATGATTGGTGATGACATATTCTGCTTCACCTTTAAAATCTTAATCCACTGTTGTAGTAAAGGCTCTCATACAGTAAATATTTATTTTATAGTAAAAGCATATATCCCCTATTATCAGAACACTCACTCTCCTGATCCAGTCAGATTGAAGATCCAAAGCCATTGACATCCAGACTAAATCCACACTTGTGTAGAGGGAGGTGTGACTGAATGGCACCAAACAGAAAGCTCTACACTCACACAGATGGCTGACATTTATTTGCAACTGTTCAATACTCCTTGGGGACGACATTAGCCAGAACCATCGAAGGTAGGGGAATGGCAGTGGAATGCAATTACTCTGCTGTTGTCGTCTTCCACACTAACTAATGCCCCTTTTCTTTTTACTCTAAAGCACCCTGATGTCATCTTCCTGAATACTGCACATCAATGCTTTTCAAACACGTCCCATCGAGGCCTGAGAGTCCGCTGGTTTTCAATCCTACCAAACACTCCAGCAGCTGGTTCCACTGATCAACATAACTTCAACAAAAGCAGATGCGCTAAATAGTGAAGTGAGCGGCCACAGTGTTGGCTCATGACTGACAACTGCTGTTGTAAAGGAAACCATGTAACAATGGCTGCTTCAGAGGAAGGACATATTCCTGGCTGTAACTATGCAACAGAGTGACTCCATGGATGTGTTGAAAGTTACAAAGGCATGACAACTAATGTTTACTGGTTTCTGGTGCTGAAGAAGCCAGAAACATAAAGAGGCCATCCATTTCTGATGTCGAATACCCAATCCCCCCAATCAACCTCGACCATGTGAAGAAGGCGAAACAATATTTCAACACAGGATAGAAGAAGTTCTTGATCTGCGGCTATGTGTTTGTCTATTTTCTTTCATGTGTTATTGGTAAATGTTGTCTATTTAGTCAAATAAAAGGAAACATACAGGTTTTGTAGAAAAACATGTTTAAACTGGAGATATGCTTTGTTTTAACTACGTGTTTGAGCGCGCATGATGGCTTCCTTGCGAATCCTTCGTCCATCGGATCATTTGTTGTGGTCTTCCTTCCTAAATTAATGCTACCTGTCCACAAGCTGCAATACGAACATGAACGCTAGGGGCAGTATGGTGCTTTGGTGTTGCAATTGTCACGACACGCTTGATTTAGGGGCCTAACATACCATCTACTGTGGCGCTGTGATCTCAGGATTAACATTACAGTAACCTCCTCGACTGTTGCCGTGTATGTATTTTATGTTTTTATGATCATCTGGAAGATATATACGGTCTTTTAGTATATGATATTCAGCTCTCCATTATAAAGTCAAAGGGTTGTTATGGATCAGGCTCTTTTAAATGCATTATTTGTGTACTGTAATTAGTATATGCTTACCCTTACATTCTCTTGAATTGTTTTCCAACCTTGTTACGGTATTGTACAAAAACATTACTTGTTGTATAGTCAGTGAGGTGGCAGCAGAGGACAGCTCTTAGACTTACAAGGAGACAAGCAAAGAATTGGAAATGCTAATTTTGGTATTGAGATTCAGACTGCACAAACTGTTCTGCTGGACCTGGACATTTACATTACTAGAAACAGGTATTTACCATATATTTTAGAGTTGAGAGGCGGTGCTAAAACAGGGGTGAAAGCTACTTGACTTTTCTTTTTTTTCTTTTTTACATTTACAGATTGAAAAAACTTTTAATTTTACCCCAGAAAAAAAGTATTTATTTTACTGTGATTGTCATAAAGTTCTGAATCATTGCAACATTAATATTACACACATGCACTGCAAATGTAGAAGTTGCCAATTACGAATGCTATCAATTAAGATGCTATCCTTAGTTATATTTAGTATGAATTCACATTGCAAATGTTGCACCATTGCAGTGACATCCAATAGAGTACAATAGATAGGTAGACACCCAGATACAGGTTACAGGGTTAATGTATTGCTTTTCAACACGTGTTGCATAGTTGTGATCTCCTTTCCGTCCTTTTCCTGCAGAATAATTGAGGAAACGGCAGAAACAAAACCGCATGATTTATTGATGACGAGTATTATTGCAAAGCTGACAAAACAGACCCTTTTTTGATGTCGCTCAGCAAAATGGATTGTTGGTGTGTGACAAGGTCCCGGAGTGTATGTATTTATGTGTATGTGCTCTGTGCCTGAGATGTCGGCAAAAACCGCTAAATAGGGCAACCCACATGACCCAAAAATACTCACTTCCTCTCTCCAGTTCTGTCTGTTTCCCTTCATCGCTCTCTCCCCTGTCTCTCTCCATCTCAAATGGGAACATTGTCTGTGGCCTATCTACAGCCCAACAACCTCCTCTGGGCATTATGGCACACATGCACACACACAGGCGTCACCCGATGCTCTAGGCATACGGCAGACCGGCAGCAACTTTCAAACTGGCTTAGCACGGCTTACTACGGCTTAGAAAGGCAGATTGGTTACAGAGAGTGTCCCTGAACCAGAGAGGGACTCATCCAGTCCCCAATATGGTCACCATTTTTTATCAACAGCTGATAAGCAGCTATGCAGATGACATTAAACACACACCGTCCTTCCTACTGTGGGCTCACACACTCTGGGTTTTTAAAGGATGCTAAATTTTCGCCGACTTAATCAAAGTGAAGACACTCAGACTCCACCGTGAGATTCATCAGAACACACCCCCTTGCTCTTTGCTCATAGGGATCCTCCAGCGCTCGGCCCATGACCTATTTAGCCCGGGCCCAGCTGTAGCCTGGCTTGGTTTATAGACGCTATCTCCAGTCTTTGTCCCAAGCTGGCTTAGCTGATGATGGTCCAGTCATATTTCCCCACAAAGCCAGATTTGGCTAAAGCTATTAACAGGCTCCCATGTGAAGCTGGGATTCTGTATCCTTTTTAACCCACCATCCAGAAACTATTATTCTAACTACGATGTTTTGGCAGGTGTAGACACTAAACAAACACGTTAAGACACCTTTTTTTAATACTAAATATTAGTAAAATTGTAACAAACAAATGTTTTACCAATTAAATCAGGAAATAAACAGATTATATTCTGCAGTTTTAGTGTGAGTACGACTGTAACTGTTTGGCCTTAATCCTCATTTTTGCCAAAAATCCGCTTTTTGGCTTCAGGGCATTAACCATTTGCAGTTGGCAACACAAATTCAGATCCTTTAGTTTAGTGAAATTACTATGATCATACTGTGAAAAGATCATACGAGTAAAAATCCTGCATTCAAAAGCTGATTTAAGGCGAGACACAACAGGCAAAAACATTATATTTCATTCACTATATTCATTCATTTTTAAAAGATTGGTCTATTTTGCTTCCAAAACATGCCTGATAATAAATATCCAAAATACACATTTAGGTGTTTATTTTACTAACTTTGTTTTTTTGCGTCTGTAGATTTCTCCTAAATTAACCAACAGTTAACATAAGATAATGCTTAATTTGCATATTTAAACATAATATTTCATAAAACGTTTCTCTCTGGGGAATTTTCATGTTGATATCTTGCAGTTGAAATGTTTTCCCTATTCACCTGAAGTGTCTTGCAAAATGTATGATATTTTACAATACATATCCTTGAAGTCCGTTTTCTCCAAATTTTTTCTGTTTACCCTATTCACCTGCAGTGTCTCCCCTTAGGCAAACATATGTAAGAACTATCAGAAAAATGTTGTATAAAAAGTAAAAGTATTGATTGTGCAGGACAATGTTCCATGTCAGTGTTTTACTATATATATGATGTTTCTGGATTAATATTACTGCTGCATTAATGTTGTATTTTACGGCTGTAGATGTTTTTACCTCCTTTATATCCTGTAGGTAGTTTAATCTACAGTCAAGTTTTGATGAGTTCCTCAGAAAAACAGCCTGTTTTCAGTTTTGTGAAGATGCATTTTCCAGCTGAAAGACTTTATTTAGCTGAAGAAGGAGGAGAATTTTAACACTTCATCCTTCGGTTGCTCACAAACATTCAACATCAACACATCTGCAGATACGTGGTTTTTAATGTACAGGAAGCGGATGAAAAACTGTAATCTGAAAAAGTAACTAAAACTGTCAGATACATGTAGTGGAGTAAAAAGTACAATATTTACCTCTGAGATGGAGAGGATTAGAATTATTAAGTTACATAACATAAAAGTGCCTAAGTAAAGTACAAGTACCTCAAATGTGTACTACACTGTAGCAGGAACACTACACTAAAAAACTAAAAGAAAAGACAATTCACAAACATAGCACACACATCCAGATGAAAATAGTTTGCACATCAATGTTGATTGTTGTCATCGCTGACTGACCATCTGTTCCTTCATAGCATCCAGAGGCTTTACATCAGCTTCAGGTTACACAGTTTCACTTCAGACAGCTCATCAGAATGAGTGACAAGCAGCACTGAGACCAGCTGGGCCTCACAATACACTGAACATTTTTTTTGTAGCCTGTAATAATACAGAATATCACCACCCTGGGCTAATCACTGGTATTTCGGGACGGAGACGGGAATAAAATCTACGTTTACTCAGGTTACCTTTATCTATTGGAGGGGGGTATAAATCCAATAATCTGTGCTGTGTTAGTGGAGAGCATAAATAAGGCAGAATATGAGCCTTCAAATAGTAATGAAAATAAAAGTAATGACGGCTTGTTGACTTCTGCCCACAACTCAAGTTCATCTGTAGGAACTTTACGGAATCTTCTGTGATGTGAACATATTGTTTCACGATCTGTAATGATCTAGGCATTGCCCTGCGAGACACTGCAAGTAAAAACATTGTTTTTTCATGCAATGGTCATTTTTGGAAGTTTGGGCTAGTTTTGCTTCCATAACATTTGTTCTTTCAGATTAGTGGAAAGAAAACACCCAAAATACACATTCAGGAATTTATTTTACTAACTTTGTCTATTTACGTCAAAGTTATTTGACTTATTTGAGTTATTTGAGTTATTCATTTGAATATTTCGACATACAATTTCAGAAAACTCGTAATACAAAAAAATCGTACATTTCATGATGATATGTTTAGTTTAGAAATATATGCTATTTACTTGTAGTGTCTCCTCTTAAAAGTGACAACCTTAAATATATTTTTTTGGGATCACTGACACACTCCTCTTCTCTCTCCCTCATTCCTTGCTCAATACCTTCTATAGCCTATAAGTGTTTTTGTCACAGCATCACATATTCCTTTTCTCTTTTCACCCTTTTCTCCTTGGGGTTTCTTCGTCTCAAGCTTCCCACTCTTCCACATCGTCTGACCCGTATTGATTTTTTCCTTCCTCCTAAATTCTCATGTTCCCTTTCTCTCTTCTGCTTCTGTCCTCTTCTCTCATTTGATGTTTCTTCCCCATCCCTTTTTTTTCCTTCACAAAGATTGTATTCCCTGCTCCTGTGATTCGCTCTCAGCCCCCAGATTGCTAGATTCTTCCCCACCAACACTTCTCTCCGCCTCATGTCTTGACTTCTTCTTCATCAAACAAACAGTTACATTATTCAGCACGGGGACGAGAGAGTACCGTGGGTTAATCCATCTCCTTTATCTGCCAATCAAAGCGCTGCCCTGTCCTTATCTCCGTGCCCTGGTTGGGCGGACGAGCTGTCCGTCAAACTACATTGGGGTCCGGGTGATTGTGCATGCAGACAAGCAGCCCTGCAACACCCTCCCCATCTCAATCACACACACACAAGCAGCATGCACATAACACTCACTCTTGCTTTTTCTGACTAACACACACACACACACACACACACACACACACACACACACACACACACACACACACACACACTCTGAAAGGGTTTTGGGAAGCTAACGAGCATGTGACATTGAGAAGGGTGAAGGCAACACACACACATCTGTATGCATAAATCAATAGGCGTTCTATGGCTGCATTTACTAAGGTTAAATGGGGCTCGGGCTGACGGGAAATAAGAGGACAGTGTGTGTGTGTGTGTGTGTGTGGGTAATATAACAGACATACCGAGAGAGAATAATGAAAGCATCTCTAAAAGGAAAGGTTGGCAGGCTGAGGAGGCGAAAAGAGCATAAAAAGGAAGATGGGAAAAAAACAAAAGGAGAGATGAAATGAGCAAGGAGGAGAGATGAAGGAATGAAGAGAAGAGATGGTGGATGAAGGTGAAGGACAAGAAGAAGTTGAAGGGAGGAGGCCGGTGAAATGGAGGCTGCTGCTAGCGAGTGGAGGTCAACAGGGGAAGATGATGGAGAGATGAGTAGGAGGAGGGATGGAAGGACGAGAGAGGGCAAGGGAGGGCCGTGAACCCGTTTGCTGAGCTCAGGTGTTTTCGGTGGCACTGTCATGTCTCTAAAAACAACAGACTGTTTGATTTCTCAACTGCTTTGAGGGGTCGGTGCGGGTCAGAGAGCGTGACTGGCATTTATTCCTACACTCCGGTGCCGTTTTCTTCTCAGTGACGACGGGAGAGGATGGAGCTGTCACTCATCTGAGCCTCGGGGTCACGCTAGAGGGCTTCTCAAGGAAAGATTGAGGCTTTTTACGACCTGGGCTTTTTTATGTTTGGTCACCACTTATATTATTACGTTATCATCTTCCTTCACCTAGCAAATAACTTTGCTCTTTCAGTCTATACACATTCTAAAATGTGCAATGGATGAGAAAGTGGTTCCCAAACTAGGGGGCGTGTTATAGAAAAAGGGGCGTGGCTGAGTTGGTAAACCTGCCATTTTCTCAAATGCTTTTAATGCTTTTTAATGCTTCGGCAAATCACAAGTTATGTCTCAAATGCATTATAAAGGACGTATCTTTTAGTGTGTTTATGTGGGTGCATGTAGGTGGGGGGGGGCACCACTGTTGTCTTCAGCCTTAGAGACAGTATGTCTCCTTTTATGTTTACTATGCAAATTTGACACCGTCATGTTACTCAGCGAATGCTCCGGCAATACCCAGAAAGCAGCAGGGGGACGGACAGAAAACAGTGCTTCTTATTTATTCATACCCTTCCAGTCTTTTTTTGTTCTCAACAAAAAACAACATGTTTTTGAAAACGGTAAGTGGGGAAATGTGCATTACTGGAGAGAAATGGAATGCTGGGTGTTTATATCACCAAAAAGCCTCAGTGGTGGAAACCAACAGCAGCCATTGGAGCGCAAATACATTTAACCCAGAGAAGAGGAATAAGTTATTACATTCGGAGAACATTGAGTTCCAATTTTATGGCTGTTCCAACTCATAACTTATAACAGACTAAAGCTAACATCCAAAATAAAAAGTTGTAATTAAATTTGTCCTGCAGAAATTGTAAGAATACAAAAAAGTGGTTGACCTCTGTAGAGACAAAGGTGTATGATGTGCTGTACAATATGTTATTAGTAATTAATATGGCCACCAAGGTTGTCATAGTTTTTGAGAGATGATTATGAATTGTGATTAAAAGAAATAAAAATGAAGAGAACAGGCTCAGACACGCCAAGAATTTCTTTCGGAATCTGTAATTGTCAGATCAAAATGTTTTATGGCCTCATAGTGCTAGAAGAAGCCTTCACAGATCTGAATAGCATTTATGAAACGCAATAAGAGACAAGCTCATTTCCTACCTGGATTCAAACAGAATGTCCCTTGTTGGCCCTTTGAAGAATAGAACAGGAAGTTATCCACAATGTTACCGAGCTGGAAGGACTCGGTTCCTCTTATGGTCTTCAGTTGATGGCTCAAATAGATCAAAGTTTATTAACTAGTCGTGGATATCATGGCCGGATTTAACACAATTTCATTTAATATTATTGAATATGCACCATGTAAGCACAATCCAAACTAAAATAATGAAGGCCTTAGTTGATGGTGTCGGCGGAAATTCCCCTAGAACTTGCAATGACTCACTTCTCCAAAACCAATTTACATGTCATAAACCTGTGATGTTTGTGGCCCCTGGAGGCCGCAGGATAGTAACCCACTTTGTACAGTTGATAATCCAGCGTTGATGCAGTAATCTGTTGAAGCAATTATATCATGTCTTATGCAGCCCTGCAGGAGCTTTGTCAAGTTTGAAACAATAAACCCTGATTATGTCGTCAGGGTTATTTTCAGCACGTGTTTGTTGACGTCATTAACAGAAAGAATATGTAACAAAATACAGGTACGGATTTTGTAAGACGTGGGCATTTATCAAGCAAAGCGGGTTTGACGAAAGCTGCCATCGATTTGAATTATGGGAAGTGTAGGATCAAATGTTTTTGGAGGTTTAAATAAATAAAAAATCTGGATATCTCAGCCCATTTGTTTGACCCCTCTTTTTCCAACTTTAAGGGTGTGCAATACTAAATTGCTGGAGCGCCTCTTTAATAATAGTGGGGGGCATCATTTGCAGTCAATTATTTCCCTACACCCTCCCTTGCCTGTTTAGCTCGGTAGAAATGTGCCCATAATTATACTCATTAAACATGTTGCTAGGAGCTTGAAGATATTATAACAAACAGTAGTTCTCATCCTCATCATGCTGCACACAGGCCACAGTAAATGTACTTATTAATTCACGAGAGTATGTTAAATTGTCTTTACTTTGTCAAATATAGTGTGAAGTAAACTATTGAAAACCACAATAGATGTCCATTTTATGGCCGACAGGAAACACAGTGTAAATTTAACTGATTTAAAAAACACTTGCAAAGTGAAACAAGAATAAACCTGTGTTCTGTGTCGATGGAGTACTAGCATGCTGTTACCCAGTGGCGGGCCGTGCATTTCACACCTAGGCCTTCAGTGATGTCCTACACAGTCCTACCTGAATTATTCCCCCTCTTAATACCATCATTATGACTCCATGGCTCTAGAAACTATACATTTAGACAGAAACGCAGTATAACCGGGCGTTGCATCACCTTAACATAGTCAAGTACGACGGAGTTATATTAATATTTCCGAAGCATTTATAATCAATAAATCCGCATTTACAATTAAGAGTGTTAATCTACCAGCTTTAAGATCGCTAGGATACTGTCAAAACTTAAAACTAAAAGGCGCTTTTAAGGGATTAGTCTACAAAGTTTTATTAAGTCCACTAAAAGTATGTGAGCTTTAACAAGTGTGTTCACTAAACAGTGCATTGTCGCACCTAAAGCAATTTCATTTAAGAAACGTGACGATAAAGAATAAAGACACATAAACTATTCACTGAAAATAAAAGAAAACAAACAGATAATTTGCATTTGTTCATGAGGATATATTTGCGACAGTAGTGAAAGTGTATTCCTAGCCTTGAATGTCCACTTTGATAAAGGTTAAACCAAAACAATTCAACAAGTCTCCTTGAGTACTGTTACTGCACAGCTGAGCCAGTGCGCCACACACATCTTTACATCTCTTGCAGAAGCATCAAACATTTTATATATTTGTCAAATAACAAAATGCTTGTTACTCACCAAAACAACTGATTATTTGAACACAAAATCCATCCTCCTTTCTTTCCTCAAGAAGACTTCAATGACTGTTGTACAGTTCATCTGTGCGTTTCAGTTCCACCAATAAGTCCTTTTCTGTAGACATGGAGGCTAATGCTGAAAGCCGAGTCTGTCCAGTAGCATTTCTGCAATAAGTTTTAATTCGCTTTAAGGCCGAGAATGACCGCTCGGCAGAAGCTGTGGACACAGGGATCTGCTCGCTAGCGTCGGAGTTGGCCTTTCTCTTCTAATGATGTTTAGCTTTTCTTGAAAAGTTTGTCACGAATATCGCGTTGTAATGATATCTGCGACCAAATCGATCTCTTCCCCTCCTTCAGCCATTGTGGGTTGAAAAAACAGCTTGTAGAAATCTACACAAACTCGTTCAAGGTTGCTAGCTCCACATAGCTCTGCCTCTCAATAGTGCGTATCCAATCAAAAGACGTGGACATACTGACGTTATCATTAGCCTACTAGCTGGCCCCGGTGTCGAAATCTGATTGGTTAACACCACAGTTTTGTCTCCGTTCACTTTAAGCTACAGGCGCCCACACTGTTGATTCTAAGGGCAGATTTCGTGGACCATGGCAACACTTTATGACTGAAATATGATTGGATAAAAGCTCTAACATAAAGGCCAGCGCTCCAAATCTCGATCTGAGGCTGCAAGCAGCGCAACCAAGAGGAAAGCTATGAAATGAAGAGAATAGACTATGGGGAATAATTTAATACATATTTTTGGAGAAAAAAATGTCAAAATTAAATTTATATTCTGATGATGTTTAGGCCAGCAGAGAAGGCCTTGCTGGCCCTGACGGCCCGCCACTGCTGTTACCGTAACACACTGCCTCTGAATCAGATCCAGTGTGATTATAAAAGTCACAATCTCACAATATGTGAAGCACATCAAGAGGACCTTCTCTAACTTGGCATCAGGGCACCTACACATCAGTGCAGAGAAATCTAAATCTCTTTGGCCCACTTTGAGTTATAATTTTAGATGCAGCACTGCAGCGAGGTGCTAAAGCAAAAGGCCTCTTCGAGTGCCAGTGAGAGGCAGATAAAAGAGCTGCATCGAGCAGAAAGTAAAGATTAGCTTGGAAGAGGAGTCACGTTCAGTTAAATGTGATTTTTTTTAATCACATTAATGACAGTTGGGCTGTGTTTATTAATATTTACATTTTAATGTGTTCTGTACGACCTTATTGTCATCATTTATCCATGTCATTTTAAAGCTTTTAGCGTGTCTCTTGTAGCCGTTCTCGTGTCCCAACTTGTCACATACGGACCTGCGGGTGCAGTTTTGAACATCTAGTTAACGATGTGAATTCAAACAAAACTACTTGGTTATGTTTAGGAAAAGATCATGGTTTTGGTTAAAATGAGTAAGTTTGTTACGTAAATGAAATAAGTCAGTGGTTGACGTTTGATTTCACACGAGGTACGAACAGTCTCCTAAGTGAAAATGCTGTGTTTGTTTGACCCTTCATATACCCCGAGCTCCTCACGTGGAATTTCTCGATCTTTGCATTATGTCACCTGACTAGGGGAGCATTTACTCTTAGCATAGTGAAATGACACGCAAAAAATGTGTTGCGATAACGCGCAAAATGACTAAAGAAATTTGCCATTTGGTGAGACCAGGCTGATAATGCTACATATTTCTATAATTTTAGACAGTCTACATGTAAGTATATGACTTCACATGCATCGGTTGAGAATCACACACATATATATATATATATATATATATATATATATATATATATATAAATATATGTGTGATAAATCCATACACACATGTGACCTGATCGTGAACAGTCCAATCTATATTTAACAACATAAAAATACAACTATTTTAAAGGACTCTTAAACTGCATAGAATTAACACGCAGCACAGTTTAAGCTCCGTTATAATTTAGAAATTTGAAGAAGCTTCCTAAACTGAACAGACGTGAGACAGACTGCAGTGGTGCTGTCAAAAAGACAAATCCCAGAGCTTCTGCACAGACTGTGAATAATCAAAGTGCCTGAACACAGACTGCACCCAAAGTGACTTATTTGGCATATGGGGACATTTTGTCATTCACAGCTAGAATCCCTGAGTTCATATATAACTCTATTGGATGGTTTAATCTCATATAAAAATAAGAGGAGCCAACAGGAATATGTCAGTAATTCAGTCATGGACCAACTGCAACGACTCATGATGTCGTCATTTTCTTGATTCCTTTAGGATATGCAAGAAATGCTGTTTCATGCTTCTGATACTAAGTGTAATTAAATGTATTGAAGGCTAATTGACATATTGTAGGCCACCTAATGCTTGAATACAGTATTCTATTAATTATGATTGTCAATAGCCATTTTCTCCCTGAGGAAGTAATCATTTTACGAGACTAACCCTAGGACCTGGTGAACTGCGTCAGCTTTCTCATCAAATACATTAACACTTACGACCTGCTAATTGCAAGTTCACTCTACGGCTCTCCGCAATTATGTAGTTGGGAAGTTTAAGCTAATGTAACAATGATTTTTGACAAATATGAATGAGTCCAATTCAAAGCCTCCTGTACCTTAACAAAAGCACATCTACAGTGATTTTCTTAAAGATGATTTTTATTCTGCACAATCCCTATTCTGGGCACCATTGAGGATCAGGAAAAAAGCTTTCTAGTGCTGTTTTGTTATCAAAGCAGCACAAAGAAAATACATTCAAAACTACAAAAGAGAATGCACAGCAACAGTAACTGAATTAAATGTTTTTATTTTATTTTCACACAGAACGGTTTAATACAATGGGGCTGTTGGGTGAAGAAGAATGGAACGGAATACAATTCCAGTAAGAATAAAGAGGAGAGCAAGAGAGAGACAGATGGAGACAAAATGCACTTAGAGAAGGAGAGATAACACACTTCAATAAGATAAAACCCCTTTTTCACTAAAATACGACACCGTATGCAGATTTTTTAAACATTGGACACCTGCAAAAATTGTTTTCTGCTTTTTATTTTTGATGGGTTACTTATTCAAGCTCTCTTTCAAACACTCACTTTTAATGAGTTTCATTTAGTTTCTTTCAAATTTGAAGTATGTTTTACGATGATCAGCGAATTAAAAATAATCTTTCTGTCAATGGAGTCTGGTGACCTTTTCAGGAGAGCATATTTTTGTCAGATGCATATTTTTATATCTCTTATACTTATCTCTTTATCATCTATATAGAAGCTCAGTTGCAAAATTGCAATATTATTTTATTCGCCCGATGGTGGTATTTATTACCTCATGTTTCCGGTTTGGTTTGTTTGCTTGTTTGTTTGTTGGTGGAAGGGTGAAGCATGTGCCAAGGAAGAACACATTCAATTCCGGAGTAGATCCGCATGACTGGGCGGATCCACCGATTATTTTTCACTCATGGAAACGGCCTTGGCGGAGGTCTGCGAGTGCTCTTGTAGATTTGATTAATATTGTGGCACTTTGAATTATCTGGCCATTTACTTAGCTGAAGTGAAATGTGTTCATGATTGTTTATTAAATTCCCAAATTCATTAATTGGCACTTGAAGTAGCTCACAGTCAATAGTGGTTGCATTGCTAAGTTAGTTAACTGTTTGTTGACTGAGCCCTCAAGCTACAGCGTCTTCGGATACAAACAAGACTTCATAATACTGTTGTTCTCTCTCATTTTTGTTTAACTCCAGTAAGTGCACACTGAGACTAAAATTAAATGCAAGACCTTTTTCTACATTTAAAGAGCACACTGACTTTGAACCCTTATTACTCCTGAAATGTATAGGATGTTGAGGTCACCGCAAACTGCCTCCACATACACCATTACACCACTGAGAGAGGTTATACACATTTCCATTGAGTGGAGATTGTTTATACAGTTACACATTCATCACAGTGAATCACTATGGGTTTATTTTCAGGCTGAGTGCAGAACATTAATTTATATGGAATTGTGTCAATTAGGATGCTGTCCATACAGTATCACACTCCTGAATGCTAAAGATTATTATGTGATATATATCAGTATTGTAGCCAGTGCTTCCACATTTACTCTCTTGATCTCTCCTCTCTCACACACATGTTGTCTATTGATGTGATTCATGTGCATATATTGATTTCGATAGCATTTTTATGCGTTTTTCCCAATAAAACAACAGCAAAAGAAAATAATCTAGTTGTGCAGATAAGTTTTAAGACAGACCCGAGAGACTTATAGAAGGAATTTCACCTCAATAAGCATTATTAACAAATCCAAAAGTCATGTAATATTTACTTGACTAATGTGTTTTATTAGTCATGTGGATCACATTATTTAGCCATTTTATTTTACCTCCGTGTCCGTCTGTCTCATTCTTGTTAATTGGACAAGTTTGGTGGTCAAAAGGTCAAAGTCACTGTGACCTCACAAAACACGTTTTTGGCCATATCTCCAATAATCCATATGCGATTTATGCTAATTGCACAAAAATGTCTAATAGGATAACATTTGATGTGATGACATTGATTTTAGACAGACACGGATGTGAACTGCAATTTGACTGCTAGTTACATACAACTGCATTCTTGTTATTTATAAGTACCTCCGCCAAGGAGGTAATGTTTTTAGCTCAGTTTGTTTGTCTGTTTGTTAACTACGGCGTCATACACACAGATGCACTTGCATACACAAACACACAACTAATTTGGGGTGGCTCATGTGGATGACTCAGAGTTAAGGTTCATGCAGCCTCTTTCTAATGGAAATACATTGACAAATGCATACACACAGAACTCTAAAACACACACTACTGTGGGGATAGGGATAGCACAGTGCGTGTATGGAAAAACACAAACATGGGTAGAATATCTTGTGTGTTGCTGCATATAAAGAAGTGTGCATACACATCCTTAAGCAAAAACGCGATGTCATACGCTCATTAATTTGCCTTATCATCTGCATATTCGAGGATGAAAAAACACACACGACTACGATGTAAAATTTATCATGCATGAAAGTGCTTTCCAGGGGCTGTAAAAGGCAATAAGGGCGGCAGTGGGATAGATAACAAGGGGGATTAAACACATGCTGTGTTTCACTGTATATCATCTCTGTCTGTCTACAGCGTATGTGCTAATGCATATGTGGATTTATGTGCACGTATAGATCACATCTTTGAAATTAACTCTGTTACTATGTGTGTGTGTGTGTGTGTGTGTGTGTGTGTGTGTGTGTGTGTGTGTGTGTGTGTGCTTGTGTTTGTGAGCACATGCTGCTGTGCATAATGTGTGTCTACAGATAATTCTGTATGCACAAAGACAAGGAAACAAATTAAGATCAATCTTTCAAAGAGATGATATTTTGCTGTTTTTCAATTATAGGTCTGAACTATGCATTATTACAATCTATGTAGGTGGTAGAGACTAATTAAAGTGAGTGACTGTGATCAGTGTTTCATCACGGGACGGAGCGGGTCGCAGAGTTTATATTAACAGGTCGGATCCGTATTTGACTTGGGGATGATTACAGGTAAAGGTCCTGGTGCGGTGTGGGTGTGGATTTGCAAAAGTGGACTTGTTCACGACTCAGATATACATTATATAACAATCTTAATGGTCTGCAAATACCAGTATTTATAATGCAAGCTAAAGGACACATTCTGGCATGTAAGCAGGTAACCGGTAAAGCATTTTGATACCCATAAATCATAACAAACAACATGTGAGGATAACCAAACCAAATGAGACCGCAAGATTTGCTGTCTAATGAGATCTGCAGAAATGTGATCTGATCATGTATGGCCTATGCAGCGTCAGTTTTCCTTAATACAATTTTATTTTGGTCTCCACCGACTCTTGAGGGAAATATCTGGCCGTTTAGCTTCTTAATTCTTCACTGTTTGACCTGGGGTTGGACATCATTAAATCTTTTGTTAATATACAAATATTAGTTTTACTTAATGGACTTATATAAGAACATGTTTTCGCTTTGTTTCCTGTGTTGGGATTTAATTTTAATGTCACAATGAATAATGTATTTCAGTTATTAAGGACTAAATGTTTGTCCTTTTTACCACGTATTTCATTCAATTGTGGTGGTGGATGTAGAAGAAAAACAAATAAAATAAAATGATGTGTATTATATTTCACTTTGTTTCTTGGCATTTAAGATCTTCCGTAGTTAAAGGTGTTTTCTAAGCAGCTGTTACCAGACGATATTCTACGATCATGCAGTATGTATGTTTGTTTTCTACTTCACGACACACATTTAGACAAACCGTCTCATTTCATCCACGTGTTACAGTAAAACTCACTTTTAATGCCACTAACTCTTTCCCGTGGCACTGCACGGTGATCAACAGTGATGTCAACTATAATAAAAAAGAAAATACTAGAATAAAAGAAAAGAAATATTGATTTGAGCAGCTTTAAGTAAGTGTTTGAATATACTGTAGATGGAGTATTTTCATTTCATTGTTTTATTGCACCACTGGCATAAAGTTAGACGATGAACACAACCAATCATTTTCACAATACCCTTGTGTGTGCATGCAGATGCATATCAACTCACAGAGGCAGATAGCTGGGCAATAACAGCTTGCAGGATACGTTGTAATTCCTCGAGTTTGTATTGCAGCGTGTTGTAGAAAGACAACCGATTAAAGATCTTCATTATGCAACACATCAGAGGGATGAGCCACAACTAAGAGGGAAAGTGAATACGGAATGAATGAGAATGGAAGATGCAGGAAAAAAACGGAGCATTGGATAATAGAATTGAAGCAGTAATGTGAGCCGTCGCCATAAAACACGGAGAAACTCTCCGCGCCCACTGGACACCATGTTTACATGCGTGAAGCTTTCACAGGTGGACATACACACACACACACACACAGATGTAGGAAAACACTAAACACACACACACACACACACAGACAGCATTTAGAAAGCTTGTATAATTCTCTCTGTGGGTGTCAATTAAATCTTTCAGCTCTGTCAACAGCACACACACACACACACACACACGTTCTCTTTCAACAGCTAGTGCATCGTCAACACCGGCTGGCTTGGCAAGCAAGAGTGAAAGAGGGAGAAAGAGAAAGAGAGAAAAGGTGTTGCATAGAGAGAAAGAGAGAGGACGGGTAATATGAGAGCATGAAAGCACTGCAAGTAACGAAATACGGTTGACACACACACACACACACACACACACACACACACACACACACACACACACACACACACACACACACACACACACACACACAGGAAATATTACATCATCTATGCAAACTAATGGATTAAAAAATATCTAATAACGTAAATGTTGTCCATCCCAGTTGACCTATTGACTGCGTGAATTAATGTATCATGGAGAGAACAAACAGCCGTGCTCACTGTGCACTGTGAAACTAGTTCAACCGGTGACAGTCGTGTTGCATAACAGCACAATACAAAACGCATCGAGTGAGCGAAAAGGCAGGCTGTGTGTTATGAAAGCAGAGAGATCTGCGGCCGAATGTTTGCAGGTTCCTGCTGAGGTGTCCTGATACGGACTTCAAACCCACAGTGACTCGGCCAGCGATGACACTTAGATAAACACCCCGATCATTGGGGGAAATTAACCCCTACAATGTCATGAACAAACCTTTTCAGGATTCAGGGAAAGAAATATTTTAATAATTGCATTCAAGATGTATACCCTACCGTGTATGTAGTCTGGCTACAAAATATAACAAAAATATTCTTCATATTTTATATCTCTGATGCTGTATGTCTGGATATGTTTTTTCTTTGTTTGTCTGTTTATGTTGTATGTTTAAAAAAAAGATAGAATAAATAAATTACAATGAAATGTGAAGGAGAATTGCATTAAAGAAAACAACCTCCAAAGGGCTTGAAAGTGACATTTCCCAGGCAGCATATTACAGGAAATAATTACAGCAATGTAAAATACACAATTTGTATTATTCATCTAGAAAACAGACACATAGTTTAACATAGTACTTGACAACAAAGCATTTATGTTACACACCCTTATGTTACGCAGATATAATGGAGCAGTCATAGTCATAAGACACACACACGCACATCAAGAACACTCCTTCAGAACACCTGTGAGCGTACACAAACACTAACCTTAAGACTAAAAGCAAACATTCATGTGAAATGGCTTGGAGTTTTCATAAGTCAAGAAAAATAAAGGAGGAAAAAGCAAGAAAAAAACAAGTGAGGATCATAATAAGTCTTTGTACTTGCATGACAATGGTTGGACACAGCTTATATAGGCAATTCATGTGGAAAACTCTGGCTGGTCAGAAAAAGTGATTTCAGGACTTTTTTTTAACTGCTGTGAAGACATTTTCAACAAATGTAAAGGCTGACAATTTTTGGATCCTCAGTAGAATATACTGAACTGAGATTGAGACGTATGGCAATGAGGGGGTCTAAGGAGACAACGTTACGGGAGGAAAAAGCATGAAATTTATAATTGTATGCAAATATGTCATGGAAAGGGTCTTTTTAAGGAACTATGGAGGAATAAACAGATGGTTCACTCTCTCAGCTGCACTCAGGTCTCTCTTGCCACCTGGTTAAATAAAGGTTATACATAAATATTCTAGTGGTGCAGATTTGAATCTGTAAAAATAACAACACCATTTTGTCCAATATCTTCAGACGAGTTGTGAATCTAGACCACAGGTGTTTAGGGTCAAATGTTCTTCCAATCCATACTGAGCAAAATGTTATCTCAACAAAAGAAAAGTTAACTGTGGGTTAAATTAGTGGCTGTGCTGTTATTCCAGACGAGGTTTTGTTTGCTACATTTTCCTCCACAAATCAATATCGTCCCCCCTCGGCATTAATGTGACATTCTGAATATGAAAACCGAACAATGATGGAATAGACTGAGAGCACAAATAAATATCAAAGGTGCCACAAACTTGCAATGACAAACGTGTTCTCTCCTTGTCTGCCATCAGAGGAATGATGAGACGCACACAGCAACTGACAGATTTCAGATTGAGAGAGAAGACACATGTTGACATTGATCTTCATCTTGATTTGCTTCCATCTGCTCCAAGTGCAAATGCCACAGATCCATATTCCAACACTGGGGGGTTGATAAATGCTTACATCATATAATGCATGGGGGTGTAGACAGTAGGTATCTACCATCATTGTGCTGTTGTCAAAACAAAAAAACAAAGACAAACCTCCTTAGAATTAGATATTAAAAGGCCATTTATTTTCTACATTTGACCAATAAGAGGTGCATTTGTTCAATTACCGCAAATCAAAATGATTTTTTCATCCTCGTGAGTTCCCACGTGAGCGCTGTAAAAGCTTCATTAAAATGACTGAAATATAATACTCATAGTATTTCTGGACTCGCACACTTGTTTTTGCATGACCAACCATCACAGCAGGCGCTGATACAGTTTGCACTCTGGAAATTACATAAACACATAGAAGCAGATGATAAATGCATAAAATATTTTTGATGTATCACAGCAGTGCAGGATAAAACAGGCAGTTCAGGACAGTGAGATCCAACACTGGAATAATATCACAGTGACTCATTTCTTCTACATTTTAAGTCATGTTCAACCAACTCGGTGTCGTTGTGGTTTCTTCCATAATTTTTCGGAAAATATGTGACAAGTGGACTGAACCAAATGCTGAAAATTAGATTCCCGTCAAACAAAACCGCCTGTTTGCTATCCTGGAATGACCTCCCCATTGACGTCAGGGCAGAAGACAGTCTTCACACCTTCCATCGCAGACTGAAAACTCACCTGTTTCGACTGCACCTCGACCAATAAAAGATAAATAAAAATTGTTCTTTGTATGTTACACTATCTATGCATCATGCACTAACTATGGTTTGGCTTATTTGTAGCTAATAGTTGAATTTGTATTCTATTGTTTCTGTATGTTGCACTTTTGTAAATTAACTGTAATGTAATGTAATGTAACCATCATGTACTGTACATGCACAATGCAAGTATATAAGTGCTCTAAAGTGTCACTTCAGTCATTACATGCAACATTAATACAAGATATAAGTCCTATAATCACTCTCTTTTAGCTCTTTGGTCTCCACCAACTCCTGAGGGAAACATCGGTGGCCGTTTGCATAAGTTTAAAACTTAAATTTGTCTCAGTTCCATAAAGCCTCTTAGGCTGTCTCCTTTAGACTTAAGTGTTTAGTCCAGAGGTGTCCAAACTTTTTTCGCTGAGGGCCACATACAAAAAAATATATGAAGGGCTGGGCCACTCACTCGAGGTGAGGTATATTGCATTAAAAAAAAATCTATCAAATGTAGGTAAATTATGCTTGATAATTGAATATGCTTAAGGGGGGGTGCAGCCTCCATCACAGCTTTCTATTAATGGAGTTTCATTTATTTTGTAACAATAAGGGTTTGCAGCTCATGAGGGGATGAGGGGAAATGGGGATGGATATATCTCAAGCTTGTCAAACAAATAAGTTGTTGGGCTTGTCAACACATCAACTAACGTTAGTTACAAAATTGTATCAACTTTAATTGACTGAATTTATTGAAAAATTGAGCTTATTAACATGAATACTATGTAATATATATTTTAACTGGCCTATAATGTGAACAGCGTTGCACTCAGTGGGAGCAGTGATGCTACGCATTGGACTGAAGGATGGCTGGCAGGTCAGGAGTAAGTGTGGTGTTTGAGATACGAAGGACATCACAGAGATGGCTGTCGCTCATTTTGGTTCTCAATCTGCTTTTGCTCACATATGTTGAGCCGAACAGACTCATCATTCTTTGTGCGTGGCTTCTCATCAGAGGAAACTTTTCTAAGCTCCAGTAGAAGTCAGGGAGGGAGAGAAGCTGATGTTGATTCTTCAGGGAATTATCGTATATAATTATTATCTATAAGTTCTAGTTGCAGACTCTCTTAAACTTCTTCTGCATTCCTCAGGAAGTGAGTTGAGAACAACTCGATGTCTTTCTCAACGATAGAAAACTCTTGGAAGTGCTGACTGAATTCTGTGATGAGAGACGTGATCACAGACACATATTTCCCCTTCTTATCAGAAAGCTTGGCCTTTGGAAAAGCACATTTGATTTCGGACAGCGTGGAAAAGTGCGCAACATTGACGTTGCGTAGTTGTGTCTCAAAGAGACGGAGCTTCACACAGAATGCTTTCATGTGCGCAGTAGGCTCTTGTTCAGTGTTGAGATGACCAGTAAGATCAACTAAACAGGTCTGCCCAACATGGAGGGTCTCTCAGCTCATGAAGAGGTCGGTCCTTCTCTTTCAAAAACATGTTAATTTCTGATCGAAGGGAATAAAACTGCTGCAGCACGGAGCCGCGACTCAGCCAGCGCACATCAGAACTGTGGAGTACGTCCTCGTATTCAGCATCGACATCAGACAGGAAAGCTTGAAATTCTCTGGGGTAAAGTCCTCGTGCTCGGATTATGTT
The DNA here is from genome assembly GCF_900634415.1 of Cottoperca gobio. Classification (NCBI taxonomy): domain Eukaryota; kingdom Metazoa; phylum Chordata; class Actinopteri; order Perciformes; family Bovichtidae; genus Cottoperca; species Cottoperca gobio. The sequence goes on from NC_041364.1 coordinate 22,790,599, forward strand.
GTGGCCTTTAGACTCGTAAGACCAAGCAGCTCTTCCGTAACGCAAAGGTTATCGTCAACTCCCCGCAAAAACAATGAACAGCTGTGCGGTGTCTGTCGCATCTGTGCTCTCATCACATTCAATCAGTAAAAATCTAAAGCACAAGTTTTATCTGACACTTGATGTTTTAAGTTAGCTGACAAGTCAAAACTGTGTTTCTGTGTTAGAACTAAGAAGTACAAAACATTCAAGCGCAAGTTTCTATCCATATTCCATTAGACTTTTAGAATTAGCTGCGGGCCAATTAAAAATGCACTACGGGCCGTAGTTTGGACACCCCTGGTTTAGTCCATTGTCCATTGGTGTGATTCATTTGGAAAAAATGTATTACTGTTGTTTCTGTCATGAATACTTAAATACAGACATGGATATTACGCTGTGAAAAAGTAAATAGCTACGTCATCTTTTATAATAAAATACTTATAGTTAAACTAGTTAGGGGAAAACACTTAAGAGATCAAATGATTTTCTCTTACAACATCCTAAGGAAATCCTTATGATGACTATAGGCAACAATTTATTTTCTAAGGCAATGTCAGATGAAAATTTAAGGGCAATTTTAGCGTACATGGTTTTATGCAAATGGCTCTTTATCTGCTAAATGCTCCACTATTGTCTCCAGCTAGTAACTAACTTTGTCTGGCAGCTGTTTGGTGCTGGACAGAGACATTAGGTTTATCATTTTTTTCACTGATAACATCTGCTTGCTGCATAGAGCAGTGAGCTGGAATCAAAACCTTAAGTCAAGAGCTCTAAGAACAAAACAATGAGCTGAAAGATGCTAGAAGAGGAACCGCAGCGTTAGTGATAATTCTTCATGGGTCAGTCATTATGATGGACACCTTTCACATTGCATATTTGATCCTCTGTTAATATAAAAACATATTGATTCATGATACATATACACAAACAGCATATCAATAATTTCACCCTATTAGAAGGAAGAAAAATGTTTTAAATGATTGTCTAACAAACATTTTCTACTCAGTGTTTTACTGAGGGACTGCTGTGTCATGACTTGCGTATTAAAACGTTATTTGCCATATAGTCATAACAAAAAAAAAGAAAGACCATCATTTCCTTGCTGCATGTTTCTATGAGAAAATATGCAAAAATTATCGAAATGCAATTGGTAGCTTTTTGACAAATTAAACCCCAACAATCCCCCTGCTAAAGCCAAATCCAAATAAACACTGTAAGCACTGAATCTGTGGTGTCAGGAGTCTTTGAGCTGCCTTCAGCAGAGTCTACATTAATACCAAAGCTGGCCCGCTACATGTCCTTGAGGGGCCAATTCATTAGTTAGTTTGAAAGCCCAATCAATCACAATGTATCAGGGAAGACTACGGATCATAATTCAGCCCAGGTACAGCAAAGAGAAAAGTCAGGGAGATGAGACGATGGATGGATGGAAAGAAAGGCAAACAAGACAGATGAGAAAGGGAGAGGGATGATTACAGCTGCAACCGTGGACAGTTTAAGGTGCTATCCCATGAGTTGCTTGGGTATTGCAGTCATTTAGAGGTCACCCGTCAATCATAAAGCCTGCAGTATTTTCCTTTTAAGACTTTCTAGAAATTGTGGAAAAGATTTGCTTTGTAATAACATGGTAATAGTAGAGTAGTGTTTTATAATAAAGAGGTAATAATTAAGTAACACTGTTCAATAACCAAAGTTATAACCAAAGTTATAACCAAATCATCCGGTGGTCTAGTGGTACGCGTCTAGTGGTACGCTTCCAAACAAAGCACTAGAAGGTTGGGAGTTCAATACCAGGCTGCCACCATTGTACCCAAGGTACTTTACCCTGACTTTACTTAATTCAATGTAAGTCACGCTAAATGACCTGTAATGTAATAACCAGGAAATAGCTTGGTAATGGGTATATCTGGGTAATATTAGACTGATATTTTATCTAACAGGGTAATAATGTTGTGAGAGGCCAAAAACAAAGAGTAATAATAACATATTTAAAGATAGCAGGTAGGCAAAACTATTTAGTAAAAGCGTAGAAATATTTTTGGTAAAAACTAACTGCTAACTGCTAACAGTATCATTGTTATATCACTGCCATATTTGTATTTTTCTTTAAAATGATAATATGTTGAAATTAATAGGGTAATACGCTGATAATGAGGTTATATACTGTAGGTTGATGTTTGAGGCTACTATCAGCGTAGAGTAATACCTTCAGAATCACATGAAATTCTTTGAAATCAAATTGTTAATAGCCATATTATAATGCTGAAATTCAATCTCTCTTTTGATTCAAAGTAATACTGTATACATGATATATTTAATGCTGTTACTTGTTAGTTGGAAACACCTACTTAATAACAATGAATTTCTAGAGTTGGGAATCAATAATCCTTTCCTGTTAAGAACCGGTTTCTAGATGAGAACCGGTTCCTAGTTGTCTGATTCTTTGGAATCGTATGCCTCCGTGACTATCGATCCCTCTTATCGACGTTTTCCGACAGCCACGGCAGAGAGAAAATAATTGCTCCAAACCATGGCACTAATAAACCTGTATGTACTAGTTTTTCCACATAAAATATGACGTAATTGATAAGGAAATCAATAAAGAATGAGATTGATAATGGAGTCAGTATCGATAAAATGCTATCAATTTCAATCCCTACCTGTTTCTATTTAATTCCATGGTAGCATTACATTAAACCAAACATCAAGAGGCATAGTGATACCTGGAAACACTTTATGTGTATTGATGACAATGAAGCAGGGCTGCAAAAGGCTACTAAAAAACTAAACTAAAGGAATTGAGCAACAACAAACTGAAACACTTTCATGGCCTTTCGAACCCTGGTGTGTTATAAGTGATGGCAAGCAGCAAAGCGGACATTGATCGTATTATATTAACATGTGAACCTTTTTATCTTACTAGATTTCTTGAATGAAAAATATTATCAAGGGAGCTCCGGTTTCATGATAAACTGTGAGCTATTGATTAGCAAGAGGAAGAGAAAAGGAAAGCCGCGGATGTGCTCCCCTGAGATGACGACAAAGGAAAACAGATTCACACTCAGACAACCTCTAGAGCAGGGTGGGGAACCTTTTTCCTATCAAGGGCCATTTTTTTTAACAACATCCTTCGAGGGCCGTACTAATTATTGAACTCATAACCTCTGCAAACATTTTTTAAGACGCAGCCCATTAATTTCACCTTTCTTTTATGCTAAATGCAAAAAAGCAACTTTTTTATCCATGTATCTTTCTGTTTTATCATAAATCTTAAATCCTTTATTAGTCCCACAACGGGGAAATGTATCTTGTCACAGCAAAAGAACATATGAAGTAAAAAGGCAGTAAACAATAATTAAATAGAATCAAAAATAATATAAGTACCAAGTGGTTGATAGAAAATAAAGTGAATATTGTAAATGGCAGTGATAATTGCACAGCAGTGGTGGAATAGTCTGTTCTTGGTGTGGTGGTCTACCTATCTATCTTTCCATGTTTGTATGTTACGCTCTGCAGAGAGCTGCTTGTTGGGCCAAACTCCGCCGAAGAGCGTTAACTTTATCCAAACACACTCGTCCTTTCAGCTCGTGCAGTTTGGCATGTTTCGTGCAGTAATGACGCTCGAGATTATTTTTAATCACCGCAAGTACGTCCGCACAAACTAGGCACACTGGCCTTTTACTTCCACAAAGAAATAATCGTTTGTCCATTTCTCCTGGAAAGTGCGACATTCCGCATCCAGCTTTCTCTGTTTTACACTCGCTGATGTCAATGACTGTCTCGTTTAATATTGAAGTTTGACATGACGTGACCACATGATGACACGTTCCGCTCGTGTTGTGTTCAAGGACACTGACCTTGGCCAGGAAAAACAATCAGTCCCCCGTTTAAAATATTGCCGTCTAGTTTTTTTTGCTAGTGGATTTTTTTTGCGTGCGTTTTACGAATTACCTCGAGGGCCGGATCAAATGGTCTTACGGGCCGGAGGTTCCCCACCCCTGCTCAAGGGGCAGCCCCAGAGGTCTAAGTATGTCTCCTCTACTCGTCTGCAATTGTTGCTCTGCTTTCATTGATCTCTCATAGATCATAGTAATAAAATAGAAACAGGTGTAAGTTTGCACCCGGAGGAAGCAGCAGCAGATTAATCAAGGCCCAGATACACATGCAGCTGCTCCCGAACTAACGTGGAAACAATGATTTTCAAGGCTCATCTGTCAAATAATAAGGGTTTTAATGACTTTCAAGGCTCTTGGCTACTTAAGTGTGATGATCCAAAATGACTTTGATTAAGAGCTTCAGCAGTAGCTAAGTACATGAAGTGCTTTACCAAAGTATATTTTTGCAGTTAATGGTACTTCTCACTAAATATTTCCATTTAGTGAGAATTAACACCGTTTCTCTACTACATCTTCCTGAAGAGCGAATGTGTTACTTCTTACGATGCAGAAAAGTGTTTTTACAGTAAGGTAAACTGTTAGCTAAATTACCCAGCAGTATATCCCATTTGTGGCCGCAACTGGCTTTTATTTTTTTTAGGTGAAAGTTTTCTTTAACTTGCATCAGCACAAATCTAAATATTTTTTCAGTCAGTCAAACCATTTGGCTGAAAAGTTAGTTTATCTATATTTAGTCTAAATATAGTATTTTGTTAAATGTAATGATACATATGCAGTGTAAAAAATATATATATTTCATATAATTTCATATAGAAGTCATTCTATTGTCCTTTTTAAAAAATCCTGATTTTTACTATAGATGCAAGTTTGATTTCTTATGTGATCTAAAAATGTCAAAACTTTACATTTAGACACTTGCTAAAAGTGTGTCCATACCAGATTTCAAGAATTAAAACCCATCAGAACAAATGGTGTGACATTTTTTCATATCATACTAAATATAGTCTTTGTGCAGCAATCGGCTATACAATTAGACCACCTATACAACAATAAAGTATGTCAAGTAAAGCTTGTATTCACAAAGGAAACTAGGAGATCTATTGTCACACACAAACCCCTTGTGTGAAATTATTATTTCACTGTGATATTGTTACATATTTGCAGCTGGATGTAACGGCTCCATTTATTCCAGTAGTGTATATCAACAGTGAGCATACTGACTGGATTAAGTAAACTTTGTTTTGTCACATTTCCAGTTTCAATACTCTTTATAATTTTCCAACCTCCTACTAGAAAAAGTACAAAAAATGGTACTCATAGACACATTTCTGCTTGTGCACTTGTGGCAAAATCATTGGACATTACTACTGGGAAATTCCAACCTCTCACTTTGATTGGAACGCAGCAATAGTCTGTAGTATGGGATGGAACTGGGACACAGCAATGTCTACCTGCAGCTTGCAGAATCCATAAAGACATGCTTATATACCAAGAAGACACCTGTCAGTAACTACAACACATGCATCTGCCAGAGATGGTTGGGCCCTGCACACGCACACAGGTGGTATCAGTTAGTCTGGCTGATTGGACTTTGAGTCCGGTTGAAGTTAGGTGGAGCTGAGACGGGATTACACAATAGACCTGTTTTCACAGCAGACACAGCTTGTCATAGCAGCAGAACAGTTGTAATTAATAACATTTGAAAAATAACTGCATTCCATTCATAGTGCCAGAGTGTATAATGCATAATGACTCACTGTTACAGTTTACTGGGAGGCTTGATGGTATACAACGTGTAACCAAAGTCACAGGAAGGGGAGGGTGATGTCAATTAAGTCTGGATAAGACAATCAGGCAACATAGATGAAAACCTGTGTAGGTGGACTGTGGGTGTGTAGCGACCTTTTCAACAGTTAACAGTACTGGGAGTGAAAGTGAGCGTTCAACATTCAAACGTAACCTTACAAATTTAACGTTTTAACTTAGCTAATTATCACTGACAGGTTTTTTGTAATTTGGCTTTTGTACCATGAATATTCCTTATGATCCACACTTTATTTTTCTCACTTTTACAATCCTTGCGCATTGAAAATCTACACCATTTTACACCAACATGACCCATTAAATACACTCCTGGATTAAAGTGAACACACCAACCTTTGCAGCAATGGTCATTTGAAATCCTGTTTTAGAAGCAAAGGAATGCATACACTGTGTGAAGCAATGCTTTGATAACACAAAATCATATATGACAGGATCTCCTTTAAATAAATTATTCTTCAAGGTTCACTACTCAAAGCAAAATACTAAATAGAAACTGTGTGTATTAGCCTCAGAGACACGTTATAATGGTGTCATTGAATAGTTCCTTTTACTTTAATTCTCTCATATATTCTGTGAGAGCAAGTGTCACTTTTTTTAGAATTTGGATATCTCATTTTGGTCAGCAACTCATTATCCTTTTCAGACCAAGCTGGTGTAAAAAAAATTAAAAAGGATTCAATTGACAAAATTTGAATGGGAAATGAAATTAATTTAATGGTGTGGACATGGAGGCCAAATAGGCCCTGGAGGGGCTGTGAAATTCAACTGGAGTGATGTCTTTAATATGTAGCTGCATTAAATTAAAGCCAGAAAGAGTAGAATAAAATATTGTTAACACATCACACTGTGCTGTTGTCTTGTGTAAAGGTGTTGTTCCTCTGTTGAAACAATAATGCTTAAGTTTCATCACCTCCGCTACTAACGATGACTGGCTGTGATGGCCTTCGACAGAGACGTGACAGGAAACGACCTCCGATCGGCTTTTTATGAATGTCACCAAATGGTGTGATAAATAGCAGCCAAGTGGTCACAACAGAGCGGCTCTGGTGGATTTGTCCGTGTTTAATGAAGCAGCTGGTTGGGAGGCGAGGCATTCTTTTCCTCTCATTGGGGATGCATTGAGTAATTTGCGGTAACCGGGGAGATGCCATCCCCTTTCATCCCTCCTCAAATGGCCGCCCGTGTGCGGCTGGTGCCAAAAAATGCTCCAGTACAATTCCTGAGCACATTGTTGGCATTCAGCAGGCATGGGCCACCAAAGCTTAATAAGGTGTTAAAGGGAAAATGACAGTGTAATTAAAGCAAATAACATACAAGCAGAGAACAACTGGTCAATGGTTCCATCATGAAATATAAACCTCAATGAGAAACACTAGCATTAAAGCCAACAGAGGAACCAGTGGGGGTAGATGTGCAATGGTTATCACAACAAGTAATAACAGAAACATTGTATAAAGTACTCAAATAGTTAGAATGGAACCAACATTAGAAAGCATCAACCCAACAAAAAAATATTTTCAAGAACCATATCTGTTTTTACATGTTTTAGCACATTATAACCTTATAGGTTATCTTTTCAGGTTGGTTTGTTGGTTTTTTTGTCAGCAGTATTATGCAAAGAATAACGGGCTGATTTTTTATGAAAGGGTAAAGCATCGGCCAAGGAAGCACTCATTTAATTTTGGAGCATATCCGATTCACGGGATGAATACATGCATTATTTTTCACTTATGGAAATTTTGCTTTGGTTATTTTTCTCAAACTTGACAAAGCTCCTCAAGAACCACAGAAGACATTATAAAACTGTTTTTTACAGGTTCAATAGTCCTGCTCGTGACAAATAAACTGACCTTCATGTGTACAATTGGTGGAATGCCCCTTTCAGGAAAAAATAAACGTTTTATCAATGACAGCTGTAGAAAAAACAACGGTTCATGTTCAAATGTTATATATCCTTGAAACTGTGTTCCTCAGTTCCCATCTTTTGTGTAGGATTATTTCTCTTTTCAGTTCTGAAGATACATGATGGAGCAGTCTGGGAACAAAGTGTCGTAAGAGAAGGCAGACATTTGTTTTACCATACACAAATGAACACTGATGGCAGGAAAGAGATTTCTACAACGCCTAGTTCATTCATACAATATGGGAATTACTTCTGTTATTGAGTTTTAATGACATCTTCCCCTTTTAATAAGAGATACCTCATACATGCATTATCCCTGTTATGTATTTACAATAGAAACTCATGGCAAAGGGAGGACATGAGCTTAAAAAGGACAGAAGGACATTTGAAAGAATATCCATGAAGAAGTAGAAGAAATTTCCTTATAGTACAAATGTTGTACAGCGATAAAAACAAAGAAAAGTGATGTAAGTAGAAATGAAAAGACAGAGGTAATTAAGAATGAACAGGTAACATTTGCATTCAACACAAGCATCTGTTTCTGTAAAATAAGCGTATAGTGTCTTTTATTTTAAGGTAACTAACACTCTCTTAGGGTAAATGTCCAATTTCAAAAAGTAAATTTAATCTTATTTGTCCACAATTTTCATTTTTACTGAAACAATTATGCTGTGTTCCACATCCGAGACTTCCAACGCAGTTTAAAAGCAGTTCCTTTGCAGACAGAACTAAAAACAACAAAAATGTGTAAATGAAAGTAAGAATGAGATGGTTAAATGTTGATCCCATCACATTGTGGACCTTATTGTTTGACTGCTGGCCTTCATGCTGCTTGGTAGGATGTAACAGTGGGTTCCAACCTTTTTGGCTTGTGACTTAAAATAAGGTAATGTCTACTTGTCATCCATCATCCCCTGTTACACACTTTGACAGTTGACAAGAATATTTAAAGCACTGTAGAGATACAGTTATGCAGTTATTCACAAGACAAAAATAAATAAAAACATTCTGCATTTTCTTTTACCAATAATGTTTTTGTTTGCTTTCCTACCCTCAACTGCTCAGAATGATCTCACAACCCTGTAGTTGGTTTGAAGCCCATACATTGTAAACCACTGCAGTAAAAGACAACACCAAAGAAAAAAAAAAAATTTCCAGGTGTGTGTACAATATGTTTTTAATTCATCTCGGACAAAATAATCTAGCACCAATCAAGTGATGAAAAAATAAAAACATGATGCAGTTGTAGATTCTAAGAAAATCTTAAAGCCTTTCATACATCCTCTGAAATGTCCTTTGCCTTTAAATTCCTATAAAAAGAGGCAAATAAGACAGAACTAAAAATTGAATTATTAAGAGTAAATGCTTCTCTTTTTTTTTTTTTTGAACCAACAGACGATTATTAATCGTCCTGCAGTCCAGTCACACCATGTCACAATCTCTGCTGTGTTCTTAGTTCACAGCACCCCTTGTGGCCAATTATATACATAATGCATACCACCCTCCTATTCCAGCACAGCTTTACAAACATTTCCCACTGCATTTCACCAGCAAACCCCCAATTAGATAAGAATGATAGAGATGATTTTACAGTTAGGAGTCACAACAGAATGGCATAACTATCTCTCCAGCAGGTGACATGATAAGAGAGGAGAGGGAAACCACCATCAGGCTCTTTTGTACATTTATCATTGTACTCATGTTTAGTGACTTAAAATTACAGTGAAAATAAAATATTTTTTCCAGTGATGCCATGGTAGCCCCAGAAGCACACCGGGAGCTTCCAGTAACAGAACCCTGCACAGGAGCCAAGTCACTGCAGTAAAAAATTGTTGGGCTACAAAAGACACTTTTCCAGCCAATTTGAGTGTTTTTTTTAAGTATCCAAATGATATTTCTGCTCTATTACGGAGCAATATGATCGGAAATATGACAGATAAAAGAGTTACGGTGGGGAAGAGAGAGAGAGCTTTCGGAGGGGGCGGACATATCAGATTCATACCCCCCTCCCACCACATCCCTTTTTTAGTTCATAACTGCCAAGAGTGTTAATAATTAATGAGGACAATTCTCTAGCGTCTGGATGAGTCATACTTTTTTGCTACTTGGTTTCCCAAAAGCCCCATAGGTTGGATTAACACAGAAATAGGAAATCTGAATTTTATTTTAACCCTAAATTGAAACGGGCATGAATGTTTGATAGGTGCCTAAAAACAGATGGAGCGATGATACCTGCGAAACAATAAGGCCTGTGCCAAAAAAAGCTTCAAATGTAAGAGCAAATTTGGGATGTTTGGACAGAGAAACAAACAGAAAGAGAAACAAAAAAAGAACATACTGAGGAAAGGTTGATGAGGATACATTAAGACAGACAAAAAATGGTAACATTACATCTTTGAAATGCGACTTTTGGAACATTTCGAGAGCATCGCAAATCAAGCTTCAAGTGTTTAGTTTGGCATGATCATTTTGCTTAAATTTTAGGTAAAATATATATATATTTTAAACCAGAGATGGTGGAACGTAGATCAACACCTAAGATGGTTTCAAGGCCTTGATGTGTAACAAGCAGCCGTTTCCTTGTTTCAGCAAGCCAGCTTCCTTGAACCAAACACACTAAGCAAACAAAAATGATGCTTGAAGGGTAGCCAGTGTTTGCACACGAACAAAACAAAGTACAACATTCTGTCACGGGATGCTGGAGTGAGCCCAACACTGAGCTATCACACAATCCAACTTGTTCTGTGAAAAAGTCAGAGCGGGGTATTAAAGGAGTTGGCAGTTTCAGAGGAAGAATCTTTAAAGCAGCCTTGAACAGCTTAGAGGATGTTAACTAAAAAGAAATAGGGGGACACAGTGCAAATAGGTGCTGATTTTAATACCTTGATTTCAACATGATTATACAAGAGAAAATTAACCAATATACAGGAGATTTATGACCGATAGAAAATTGTATTTATTATACTTTCCAAGATACATTCTATTCATTTGTAATGTCAATAAACACTCATAATTTTAACGTAACAATACCTTTTAAATAAGGACCGGATAGAGTTAAGTTGATAAAAAGAATTCCGAAATAGAACCTGTCTTGACAATATAACCTCAAACTAAATAAATTAAACAAAAAATTATTTGAAGCCATCATGACCGAGCATTTTTCTTTTACTAATATTGCACATGGTTTAATGATATGATTCTGCCCAGATCGAACAATTTAGAGCTTCAATTTGTAGCCTTTCCTCGTCCCTGCTAAATGACTCCATTACCCCAACAATTCTAGAACCATATCAAGTTTAATGCACATTTATTTTGGTTGCATAATGTTAATAAGAAACCTTTTACAAGATACTGTGGGAGATATAAGAATAAGGAAACTGCTTGAAACTTCACAGACTGTCAGGCCTCGGCTTGTCGTGCGACACAATAAAAAGGAAACATCACAGATCACATTTCACAACCCTCGTCCACAGCGGGGTCGAGTTCTCCAGCGAACTGAGAGAAACAAGAACCCTTGAATCGACTCAACAGTCACTTCTGGTTGGCCTGAATTAGCTCTGATGCAAGTCCTTTCCACTCTTTGTGTATTATTATTTTTAAATAATACCAATAACTCTTTAAATAATCCTGCATAGAAAAATAAATTAACTATGTTGTTAAATTCTTTTACTACGAATTGAGAGCTGACAAGGGGAGGTGGATTACCAATCGAATTATATTAGCGGTTTATTTAACAATTCTGGCTTGTAGTCTCTTGATGATGATGCTCCGTCGTACAGTGTGTGTGTGTGAGTGTGTGTGTATGTGTGTAGATGTTTGTCCTTCCTTGTAATTTACAAACCAGTCCCACAAATACAAATAATGTAAGACTTACAAAATAAATTCCAGGTTACGCTTACATGGCAAGCAGCTTTGTAATTTTTTTATCCTTGGGTTTGTCATTTTTCAGAAACAACGTCCTCTGACAGTGTATGTGCCATTAGATTTCACCCAAAACATACAAGTAGCAATTTTGAAGAGAAACACAACTCCATTCAGAAGACACTATATTTAACATGGCTCCGTACACAAAGAGAACAAGTCATGAAATCATTCCCCCAAAAGAGTTTTGCAGCGCCTAAACAGGAGCCGTTTAGCCTCCCGGCAAAGAGCAGGTATACTGCTACTGGTGTGTAATCCAGACAAGGTGGGAGAGAGTCTGCAGCTGACTCCAGAGGGAATCCCCAAGAACAAACAGATATCCCCGCAAATAAAAAAAAGAAAAGCAAAGTAGCATCCATTCAGTCACCAACTCTAAATCTCATCCCAGAAAGCGGTGATTTTGGATACTTTCCAGAGCAAAAGAACAACAACCAACGTGCCCTCCATTTTTCTTTTTTCTCTTTTTGTTAAACGAGGGTTGAAGACGGCAAGGTATATTCTCAAGCACTGTTTTCAACACCCTTTGATTTGGTTAGAAAAACAAAAGGAGGAGAAAAAGAACAACAAGAACAACAAAAATATAGGAAGATAAGAACCCATTTCAATAGCAGCAAAAAAAATACTATGACTGTCTGGTTGCTTTTTAGGGTGTCCTGTTGTATGTATGTGGGATTCATACATGTAGTGGCATGGATAATCCAAAAGGTCTTTTACTGTGTAATAGATCCACACTGATTCTAGTAATAGCTTCTGTGGTGTGGAGCCATTTTGTCCATCTCTGCATTGGTCATTAAGGATTTCCAGAAGGCACTTTTTCGCTGTGTGTGGGAGTGTGTGTGCGTGTGTGTGTGTGTGTGTGTGTGTGTGTGTGTGTGTGTGTGTGTGTATGTGTGTGTGTGTGTGTGTGTGTGTGTGTGTGTGTGTGTGTGTGTGTGTGCATGTGTGGCTGCAGAGAGGGAGATGAAGACAAAAAGCGAGAGATCTGAGGGGTTGAATGGTGTGTGTGTGGGGGGGCAGAGGGGGAGAAAGAACCAGAGAAAGGCAGGTGTGTTTGGCTGTCAGTCTGTCTGCCTGTATGTGTGTCTGACTTCCTTGTGTATGTAATCAATGCACTAAATAAAACACAACAATCCCTACATTTTACTCAGCGCAGTCTGCTCCTCGAGCACTTGCAGGTAATCAGGCGTTCCTTGGAGCTTGGCTTTCAACTCGTAATACTCACTTTTTCTCTGCTCCACCACGATCTTACTATGGTTCCCGCCTATCAGCGACTTCTTCATCTTTTTATCCAGCGTTTTCTCCGGGTAGCGGATCTCGTACCCGCCCATCCCGATACTGTTGAAATCTCTTTTGCTGTCCAGGAAGTTCTGGATGAACATGCTGGGCTCTCGGTGGGGGAGGAACTCCTCGAGTTCGTCAATGGTGCTGAGGCGTTTGTTGCGCTCCAGGGTTGAAAGCGAGTCTTTATCCTTGTCGGCGCTGTTCCGCAGGATGATCTTCTGCCTCTGCGAGTCTGCGAACTTGAACCCAGCGTCCATGTCTGAGGAGCGTCCGATCCCGCAGGTGTGGCTCTTGCCAATGTGCTCGATAGTCTGGGGGATGAACGTCTCGCCTCCCAAGTCGTCTCCGGGGATGGAGCCTTTTTTGCCAGATTTGTGACCGTGTCTGCGGAGCTGCAATGACATGGAGCCGCACTCCTGATTCCCGAGCCCCTCCTGCCTGCCCACTGGTTTTTTATTCCGCCTCAGGACAAAGACTAGAAGGCAGAAGGCCACGAACACAGTCACGATAAGCACTACGAGGATGCTGAGGATCATGATGGAGAGAGGTACAGGCCCTCCCTGTGGTGCTTTGCCAACTCCAGCAGGTGACACTGAGGTCAATACAGGGGTGGGGCTTGTGAAAATAAATGGCGGTCTCGCAACAAGCTTAGGACATAGGATCTCATTTTTCAAGAGGCGCAGCTCAATGTTGGAGAACTGCACAGGGGAGGCACATTTCACCTCTTTGGCAGCCACTCCATCACTTAACTTCTCTAGCCAGAGTTTTAGGGCGACAAGATCACAGGAACAGTCCCACGGGTTCCCTTCTAGGTCTATCTGGGTCAATGTTCGCAGCTGGTCCAAGACACCACTCACTGGTAGGGTCATGAAGTGGTTGTTTTTCAGATTCAGCCTGGCTAAAGACACGCCCGCAAACATGTAGGCAGGGAGACTCCGCAGAACATTGTTGTTGAGATACAGGAGTTGTAGGTTCGGCATGGAGTCAAATGTACCAGCTAAGATTTCTTTTATGGCATTGTATTCCAAATATAGGTACTGTAAGTTTGTGAGGCCCAAAAACATCTCTGGGTGTAACTGTTCAAGCTGGTTTCCATTTAAATACAGTCTCCTCAGGTTAGTGAGGTTAGAAAACACACCTTTCTGGACTGTGACAATTTGATTGCTGCCAAGATGGAGCAAATCTAATCCCTCAAAGCCTTGGAAATCAACAGGGTTTATGTCGCGGATGTAATTTCCACTCAGGTGAAGTTTCTTGGCATTTGGGGGTTTGGGAATGAGATCACCTAAATTTTTAATATTCCTCTCCTGACAGCTGACACTTATACCAAAGTCAGAGGGGTGGGCTTTACAGCTGCAGGGCTGTGGACACGTCAATGGAGGGCTCCGAGTCTGAAATGAAACAATCTGGCTATTTCTTCCAAAAGGGGGTAAGCCGGCCACAATGCCATTACCATAAATCTTAGATGAGTCAGTGGTTTTTGGCGCTTTTGTGGCTAAGGAAGCCACAGTGGTTGGGGACATTTTGGAAGGTGATTGACCATTATCAGGTGGTGCAGGCGGCATCCTAACATCAAAGTCACTTCCTGTTCCCATGGGACAAAGCTCCTGTTTGTTGGTTTCTTTCAGGAGCCTGCCATACAAGTCAATTGGTGTTTCACATATGGCCTCGCCGATAAAAATATTATAGGGCATGTTTTCAAGCCATGCCTTGAGAGGTGCTAAATCACAGGTACAGTTCCAGGGGTTGTCGTCCAGCTGCAGCTCTACAATGCGCCCAATATGCTCCAGAACCCCCAAATAAGGAAGCTTCTGGATCCTGTTCCCCCTTATATCCAGGTGTGTTAGTGAGGCAAAGCGAAATATATTGTCAGGAAGTGCCTGTACGAGATTATCATTCAGGATGAGCACTTTTAGCCTGTGCAGCTTGTTAAATGCTCCCTTTTCAATGTATTTTATCAAGTTGTAGTCAGCTTGAAGGTATTCCAAGTTTTCTATCCCATGGAAAGTGTCTGCTCGCAGCACCTTTAACTCATTATTGTTCAGGTGCAGCTGCTTCAACGCGCTCATCCCCATGAACGCTCCACCTTCGATGTTCTGTAGTTTATTGTTCCCTAGCTGCAGTGACACAGCGTGGGTGAAGTTGAGGAACGAGTTTGGGTAGAGTATTATTAAGAAGTTGTTCTGGAAGTTCAAGTGGTACAGGGACGAGGCCGGCGGGATGAGCTGCGTGGGCCGATAAACGGTGATCTTTTCGCAGTTGGCGTACAGTACGTTTTCCACAGACATGCAGGAGCAGGCGCTGCAGGTCTCGGCCATCAAGTCCGAAGTGGACGGGTCTGCCATCTGGGGTCCGTCCGACATGGAGGGGGAGGAGAGGGAGGAGGAGAGGGAGCCGGAGATGGAGGAAGAAAAGGCTGCCAGCAGGAGTACAAGCAGCATCTCGCCGGTTAGAAATCCTCCCCCAGAAAACCATTTAGTAACCTTTGGAGAGAAAAGAAGACAGGTGCATGCACAAACATTCACACACACAGGCATACATATGTGCAAACAAGCCCAGAGACGCATCTCACACACACTCACACACACACACACACACACACACACACACACACACACACACACACACAAAGCAAACCATCAAAATGCATATTTAATATTGATTATACTGAAATTGCAATATTTCATAATTTTTTGTGCTTTTTTAAATATAAAAACCGCATCAGGGATCATACACCTTTTAATGTAAATTAAACAATGTGCTAATTGTCATGTTCACGGTGCACATTTCTAATTATTACACTTTTTATTGGAATCATTGCAGTGAGTAGCTTTGGCTTTGACACAATGTCTCTCTCTAATCATTGCACAACACAAATGGTTGATGCAGATTATTTAATACTGCAGGAAAAGTACCATAATGCACTGGAAATTGCTCAAACCCACGAACTGCTGCACATCTATGAATCTTATTCTGACACTCAAAGCATAAAGCAACGTCTTTGAACATGTCTAAGACAGCAGCACGACTATATTCGTCACCTCTCAGCATATTCAACATAATCAAAGTCAAACGGCTGCATCTTTTTTTGTGCGGGTCTCATTTGAAGCCAGCAGCAGCCGCACCAACACTAAGCAGCACATTCAGGTTATTTAGCAAAGCAACTGTGAGAGCAAGGGAAAGAGGAAGAATTGGGACTGTGCCCATTGCTGATATATTGAGAGGGTTTGAGCATTAAATCACACAGAGAACCAATTTTTCCATATTTGACACCAGATAAGAAAAAATGAAAAGATGTTCCTTACATCTAGAAATCATGTCCTTTAAAATAAACATGGATGGAATGTTAAAAAATAAATGTTTAACACTTACCCAAAGCTGAGGTGGTAATGCATGCGGCTCCCTCTGGAGACACGGGGCAGCATCGGTGAGACATTGATGGAGACGTGCGCAAACAGTCCTCCCAGTTGAAGTAGAACGCAGACAGTTATAGGGGCGCAACAAGATTCCTCCAGCAGCCCCTATATCCCCATGTAGGCTACTGTATATCAACCCGAGCCAAGCAAACTGGCGGGGGTGCGGTGGAGATGGAGAGAAAGGAGGAGGAGGAGGAGGAGGGGGGGCGAGCTCAGATTTCACCCGATGCGTCTCTTGCTGACGGGCTCCTCTTGCTTGGAAAAATCACCCCTCTGGTCGTTCGGTCTCCAAGGTGGTTGTACTACCTCCATGGGAGAGATTCATTTGGTTTGCAGGGGAGATAGAGAGAGACAGTGAGAACAGAGGGGGGAGAGAGAGACAGAGACAGAGATAGATAAAGAGAGAGAGAGAGAGAGAGAGAGAGAGAGAGAGAGAGAGAGAGAGAGAGAGAGAGAGAGAGAGAGAGAGAGAGAGAGAGAGAGAGGCAGACAGCTTTCAGAAATCTTGACAGCGCGTCCGGAGACTCCAAGGCGTGAAAAAAGGCGCAAGGCGGACAATGATGCGGTGAAATAAGTCTGTCATTCTTGGAGCTTTTTTAAAGGGGGAAACTGGAGAAGGAGGATGAGCAGAGGAGACAATTTGGTCTGTGTGAGAGAGAGAGAGGTTGGCCAACACTGTGCGCCTGGCTTCAGCGCC
The DNA here is from genome assembly GCF_900634415.1 of Cottoperca gobio. NCBI lineage: Eukaryota > Metazoa > Chordata > Actinopteri > Perciformes > Bovichtidae > Cottoperca > Cottoperca gobio. Next base: position 22,807,558 of record NC_041364.1, read on the forward strand.
GGCTCAGCAACCCCCAACGATCCAATGAATAAATACTGGTTTGTTTCGAACGAAGTTGTGCACAGGGATCATGCTTCAGAGGGTGAAAGCAGCCGAAACGCTCCCATCAGGTTGTTGTGTGTATCAGGATATCATTTTTTCATTCAGGCATAAATCCAGTTTTCTGCTTGGAGTCCGTGCAACACTGTTTTCTCTTCAGTTTATTTACAGGCAGCGGCAGAATAAATCAGTCTCCATCCAACGGGATTTTCCTTTTTTTTCTTTTCTTTTTTTATATCGAAGATCTGCTCCTGGACGGGAAAAAAAGCGGACAAGCACAAAGAGAGAAACAAGTCCGGATAGCAGAACCGGGTGCGTAAAAATGAATAATGCAGTTATTCAGCCTTTTAGTCCTCCGCGGTGCAAGTGAGGAGCTGGAAACTCCGACGCTGCCATCCGTCCATTGGAAATATCATCAAAATAAAACTTGGGAGAAGAAATGTGTTGGAGTTTTTTTTTAAAGCCACTACAATATCCAGTTCGAGGAAACGGAGGGAGTTAAAAGAGAAGAAAGCGAGCTGGTTGTGTTCCCCCCCCTCCCTCCTGTTAGACAGAACAGTATCCGTGTCAGGCGCATAAGTATGCTGGCTCCTTCTGCAGCCGCATTCACCGAGCTTCCCACACGACTAAAGGAGGAGAATGCAGAGATGTGGAGAGAGAGGAGGGAGGGAGGAGTGAGAGAGAGAGAAAGAGAGAGAGAGAGAGAGAGAGAGAGAGAGAGAGAGAGATAGAGTGAGAGAGAGAGAGGAGAGGGGGGGGGGGGTCTCTCACATAGACCGAAAGTGAGGGGAAATAACTTCAGACCTTGAAACAGATCCGTTATTTCGAGCGCAACATTTACTGCCTTTATTTCTGACGCTTATAATGATCCTATATTTAAAATAATAATAATTAATACAAGGATGCTCTAATCTGTTGTATTATTGTTCACATGGGGATTGAGATGAAAGTTGATGGAGAGCGGGGGGGGGGGGGGGTTGTTTTGGGGGGCTGTAAAACAGAAAAAACGCTTTTACCTGCCAAATCGTCGCATTAGACTTGAGTTGCTCGACACGGCCTGAGCGCGCCCCCGAGGTCCGATCAGAGAGGGAGAGAGCGAGTGTGTGCTTAAAAGCGGGCACGGGAGCGCGCATTGTGAGCGGCATTTTAAATAGGAGAGAGAGGGGGAGAGAGAGGAGAGAGAGAGAGGAGAGAGAGGAAAAGAGGAGGAGAGGGGGTTATTATTCAGGAGTGCTGCAGTCAGACGGGCTGCAAGAGGAAGAACAAGAAGGAGAAGGAGGTGGGAAATCTGTCAATCACATTCGGATGCAGTTCGCATTTTCTCTCTTCTTGTGTGTTTTGCAGGAGAGAATACATTGCAGCAGAGAGGAGAGGAATAAGAGATGGATGGAGAGGAAGAGAGTAGCCTGAAGGTACGGCTACACCTGCATCTCCCCCCCCCCAAAAAAAAAGAAGAAGTGTATGATCTCCTTAACATGACTGCGATCCATCTATCTGTGTCTATCTCTCTGTTTATTTATTCATGCGAGAGATGAGTCCCGGACTGAGTTTAGCAGCAGCGTGGCGCAGCGCCCGCGCTCTCCTCTCCATACAGCTGACACCCATGGGAGAAAAGGGAGTCGGAGCTGAAACCTGACAGTGTTCGGCCTCTCCTCACCGGAAGCCTCACCTCTGGTTTCCTCTTGCAACAGGTGACTGAAGCCAAGGAACGCTCGAAATAATGCTGGCCAGAGAAAGGGAAGGAGGGAAGTATGGATGTCACCGGCGCCTGGCTGTGTGTGTTTAATGTTCGCGGTTATGATGATGATGATGATGATGATGATGATGATGATGATAATGATGATGGAGGTTATGTTGTGTCAAATTAAACCACTGAAGTTTCCCTTAACTGGACAAATTGAAAGTTGTGTGTAGGTGGAGAATCAATTGCTGCTTGTAAATTAAACGGGATTAATGTGCAGATTAATGTCGGAATAAACACCTGATTTGTGTGTTTTCTATTTAATTCTATTGTTATATTATTTTTTGTACTACTATATTGCAGGTATTTACATTACATCAGTTTTGTCACTTGACTCCAGCCACATTTATACATATTTTAACTATTTAAATAAAGAAATTAAATAAAAAGAAAAACAAGAGAAAAAAGAAAAGGAAGAAATATATAGCAATAAAAACAATAAATAATACTTATTTTATTTTATTATTATTTTGTACAATCATTTGATTTGTTGACCACAATGTGACAATGATTATTTAAAATACTTACTACATTAATAATATGTTACACGTATTGATTACTGTCATAATTTGGTTATTAATGTCAGTATTTATTTCTGTTTGGGAGTCTGGGAGTTTCAGTGACTCTTTTGCTAATGGTTCGTTACTGTATGATTTTGAAAACCTATAAATAATAACTAGTGATGTAAACAACCATTTTCTACATGGAAGATAATATTCATCAATCCTTATAGTCACAGTGCTATTTCACCTCACGTTCACCTTGATGGATTGACAATGATATGGCAGTTTTTAACATTACTTCCTTTTGAATGCATTCATAGTGAACATCATATAGTAATCAGTAGCTATTAATATATTATTGTGAAAATGACAGATTCAACACACAGGGAAGAATTATTTTCAGTGAGTAGACATTGAGTTGGAATTGTTTTGTCAAACTTATTATTTCTGATGTCAAAAATTAACTTCCATGTCATGTTTCCAAAATGTTTTGTGCATAATCACGACAATGAAGCCCACAGCAGATATAATGTGTTGTGTTGGAGAGCAACACAAAAAGTCCCTCATGTCCCACGCTGAAGATGATTTACAGTACCACGCTGTTTTATCATTCGCTTTTTAGAATGAGAATAGTGTAGTGTGGGAGAACTTGGGTAGATTGAAGACCATTTGGGCTGCTGCATTCTGGATGAGCTGTAGAGGTCAGATAGCACATGCAGGCAGTCCCACAAGGAGAGAGTTGCACTAGTCAAGGTGTGAGATGACAAGAACCTGCGTCGCCTTCTGAGTCAGTAACACACACACTTTAACAAAAAGAGGGCTTTATTCCAAAAAGCTTACAAAATAACAAAAATACAAAAGCTAAAAAGTAAACTGAAAAGACAAACCAGGATGACACAGGGACCACGAGGAAGCACAAGGAGACATCTGCAAGGATGACGATCTGACAAGGAACACTGGAACAGACAGGGATATATACACACAGACACTAAACGAGGGGAACGAGACACAGCTGGGGAGAGAAGCTAAAACGCAAGGGCAAGGTAAACGGACACAGGAGGAACAAATCAACAATCACAGAAAGAAAACACACAGACAGGAAGTACAACTAGACATGACATAAGGGGGATTGAACACTTCAAAATAAAACAGGATATACAAAAATCACGATCATGACATTGATGGATGAAAGGTCAGCTCTGCACCCTAATAGCTTTGACTTGCTGACATTTACTGTCCGGCATCGGAGAAAATAGAGAGCACACACATATGCAGATAAACAAAATCAACCTACATATTCGCTCAAATACTCACATATTCAGGCGGTCATGTACTTTCCAGACACACACATAGTGAACCACACAAAGATGCACATACCAAGAAACACAGACTTCCATTATAAGCATGTCTGATATAAGGACTGAGTTGTGCATCATCTAGCCTGAAGGAAATTAACTCCACCATTGAGAAACTGTAGTATGAAGCAAGCTTGTAAAAAAGTGTTGCTAATGTGCTGGCTGTTTCACAATTCGATTATTTGCTATATTAAAATATGATGCTTCAGAAAAGCAGTGACAATGATGGAGAGGCAGAGAGAACACCAACTCCCCGATTCCCCCGCTCTCCCACCGCTCGTTCTCCTCCGATGTATCACAGTAACTGAAATGTCAAATCAAGCGTCAGCGTTAAATACTGAAGTGCCTGCGAGCCGCTTTCTGTCGTCTCCGGCTTCTCAAGTGTGACTTATCATTCTGCCACAAAGGAAGACATCTAGAGACTTCTAGATACTTGTTGGAAATTCTGACAAATGTGAGCAAGAGGTCCATTACTAGGGTTAGTGCTTTTTATTCTAATTGTTTTTATTTACTGTTAAGAGTTCAGAGAGACAAAGGACTGTGTAACTGGTACCAATGGAGCGCAACGATGGGGTTCAGGAGCAAGGCTGGGAGGGTCACTTTACAAAATGTCTTCCAATAACATGAATAAAACACGTAGTAAGCAACATATTCCAGGCATCACAATAATAAGTAACGTAAATTAAGTGACATAACTTGAATACTTACCGTTACTTTTGGATTACCTCAACGCCAAATATGCAATTACAGACAATAGAAAATAAATATCAATTTATATTTAAATATAATCTTTTATGCTACAATATGTTTTTCAGGCTGCAGTATTATTTTAAGCAGTATGGAAGTTTGGTTGTAGAAGAGTTTTACCGACAGCAGAGAAAACGTGTTTAAGGTTTTAGATTGGGAAAATATGGCAGTTTGGTTTTGATTTTTTGTCAATTCACTATTTGAATACTTGACTAATTAGCATTAGTGCCATTATAATTTAAAGGGAAACCACTGTTACACATACAGGTCACTTTAGTATTCATGGGGAGTCTACTCAGCCTGGAAGACAGTACAATGGCAAAATGACAAAAAATGGAGCCATAGAGTTTGAAAGGGTCCAACAAAAACTTCCTTTTAGTTCAATTATGAAAAATGTAGGATCCCCTTTGATCCTTTACTGCCAATATTTTTCCATTGTTAGATATTGCCAAACATTAAACTAATATCAAGAAAACACAGTTGCATTGAGGAAATTTGATAAAAGGTGCAAACTGGTGCATTTCTAGAAAAATGTTCATCTGATTTGTATCCCACTGATATCCCCTGACACTTGTCCTACATTTTTTCCCTCGGGATGAATAAAGTATCTATCTATCTATCTATCTATCTATTTATCTTTTAGACACTGATATATTACATTACATCCCAACTGATGTGTTGAGATGGATATTTTTGGGTGGTACACATTATATTAATAATTAAATGTCCCTTTTAAAGTAATGGGAAACAGTGTCCGTGTGACTTTGACAAAGGAACACAAAACATCAATCTGTTGCCTCGCTACCAAATCTTTCTCCTTTCCGTTTGATGTATTCAGCGGGGTCCCACTATTGAGTAGGAGGATTCACAACTGTGCCATCACTTCTTTCCTCCTCTCAGTCCCGGCTGTCAAACTCTTACACTGTCTGTCATTCCTGTTCCTTGATCCCCAGTGCGTTGTCAACAGGTCCCAGTCTTGAGTGGGTGTCTCCACATCCTGTCACTTAACTGGAACACCACTTATTCCTCCCCTGTGACAACTATGTCTTGCCTTCATTTTCCTTCTCCCAAACTGTACTGTATAATCTTTTTTTTCTGACTTCCCTCTAGTTTCTAGGATTTTTACTGAGACTGAAGGCCGCCACAGCAAGGAGGTGCACTATTGTGCAGATGCATCATTTTAAGTAAGTATACCAAGGTCCTCTGTCCTACTGTAGAACATTCTCAGTACCTCCTCCAAGGAGGTGTGTTTGTCTGTTTTTCATGAAACCTAGTGAAATGGTGCAGCATGGGCCAATAGAGAACCCATAAAACTTTGGAGCAGATCTGAATCACGACGCAGATTTTTCTCTTTTGTTAACATTGCGAGATAGGGCAATTCCAACTCTTATCACCACAACTAAATGACTATACGATATTATCTCTACAGGATTGCAATGCAACTATAGTATGGTTAAGGAAAGGGGGAATCTGAAACGCTTGGTTAAGACTAGGGAAAGATTGTGGTTATGTTTTAAAGAAACCAACATTAATTTTTGGGCTATAAGAGAATACAAACACTTTTCTCCAGCAAGAAAGTCAGATATTCCCACCACTCTGAACTACAAAATATGATTACTTTTCACGTCACTTCCTGCTTTGGCACCAAGCGTTGGCTCTGGATGGAAATTGTGAGCTGCAGGATCATCCAATGTGTAGAAATAAATGTATTATTTATCAGTCTCTGCAATTAAGTGATTATATTTATGCAGCCTATATCAATGATTATTTTACTATTTTTAGCAACTGACAAAAACAAGTAAAAAAACCAAACATTTTTGGAAATTTTAATGGGCATCCATTTCTTGAAACTGCACTATCCAAGATATGGTTGGATGCTTTTTATATACTGATGCACCCGTCTCCCTATTTATATATTCACAGCCTCTATACCTGCATCAGTAGCTACATTCTGCCATAAGCAGTAAAACGCTTTGCAAGCATTTCCAAGCTGATAATATGAAGGTTTAACTGTTAAGAGGTAATATTCACAAATTCCCTTAAAGAAGAAGAAGAAGAAGAAGAAGAAGAAGAAGAAGAAGAAGAAGAAGAAGAAGAAGAAGAAGAAGAAGAAGAAGAAGAGTACAACAGTCCAATGAGCTAGGAGAAGGCAGCTGGAGTGTAGGGCTCCCTTTTGTACTATTTATCCTTGGAGTCAGTTATGCCGTCACGTCATTTTCTTTTTCAACACAGGGGGATCAAGTTGAGTTGAATAAAGATGTTCACTGTGTAGTTGGGGAAACAGGAAACACTTTAGAGATTTGACTCGCCTAAAACATGGCGTCTTCAAAGGATGTGGTTCTGTTTAGTGCCGATGGGACACGAATCGAGTGGTGGACCCTCTCTACTAGGTTTGTCTGAAAGGAGAAGATGGGCTCTGACACTCTGCCTTTAAGACATAATGACAGATTAAGCAATGATATTTAAAGATCAGCATGTCATTTGTAAGGCTTTGAGCGCCAACAGAGCGAGTAAATGGAAATGATGCAGCAATGAGAGAGTCACAAAGGCAGCAGAAACTCACAATAGAATAACAAAAACAAAAACAAATCTAATTGATATTTGGGCCACAGTCTGTGTTGGCAGTTCAAACTACATGCTCTGCTGGGGACCTAACCTTGTGAGAGGCTAAATTAAAAGGCCTTCGTCTTTATATCCCAACTAGTGTCTGGAGAGTCGTACCTTAGACCTTAGGAGTCCATCGTCAATCCGGCGTGATCAGATCACATGACCTGTTCAAGCCGGCCCCGCATAAAATCAACAGTCCGGCCAACATTGCTGGCTGCTTCTGTCAAATGTACTGGCTTGAAACTCTCTGCCAGTCTTTGTTTCATGCAAATAGACCCAGTAAAAACGGATATACAATGATATAAAGTTGATACAAAAACATTTTTATATTTTTATATCCCACTCAGCGTGGCATCCCGCTAATTCTGCACCTCATGACCCCCCCAAACACTCTACACAACTTTGTGTGTTGCAGAACAAGTCACAGAAGGAAACAGCTCTCATGTTGCTGACGTCATTGAGCATGTAGACACACTCACATGAACTCTGGTTATATAGGTGAGGTGGTGCTGAAACAAAAGATACCAAACATTGACATGCTAAACATTTCTTAATGGTTTAGTAAGGCAGAATCAAAAGTATATGAAAATGGACAAATTAGCCCCGGACTCCAAAGGGCCACAGTTCAACTGCAAAGGGGATTGGCTCTACTACTAAAGCTTCCACTGTCATCTATTGCTTCCCCCAGACATTCTTCATTCTTCCAAGTGTAAGTGTTCCTAAATTGCAGGTCGTCTGTTACCTAATAACTAATGAACTACAGGCGTTGCTCATGCCATTAGCTGACAGCACCCTTACTCATCACTATCAGCTTACTACTCACACTCTCTCCATAATTGCTATAGACAGTCTCACAGCAGACATTTTGACTTTGTTAACGACGGCTCAGTTCCATCAAGTGTCCCGGTCAGCCATGAGAGAGAGTGAGCATGCACAACACCAGAGGCCTAGGATAGTTCCTAACTGGGTGAAATGATTCAGAAGTATCTAAGTAGAAGCCATGATAAGAGCTGATCATATTCTCACAATGCTAAAGAAAGGTGCTTCAGTCCTTCCTCTACTATCACCTTCAGCATAGGGGACCATCCTTCACTGAAGGAGATAATGCCATTCCACATTTCTTTGACTATTCAACCACAGCCCAGGACCCTTGAACTAGTTCACCTTTTATTAAATGCACTTGTTCAGATTCAAAATACTTTATTAATCCGGGGGGGGGGGATTAGTATATAGATTGTTAATAATGTTATCAGTTCCACCTGTGATTTGCTAGGACATGCAAAAATGACTGAGCTGAAACAGGCCCATTGACCCTCTTTGCTGTAAACCTTCTCCACCACTCCAGCTTGTCTCTTGCTGTTATCTGTACACACTCTTTCTGCATGCTATTTCTGAATGTTGTCTGGTTCAGTATTTTGTTTTTCACACTCCTGAATTATATATGTCTACTGCGTTGGGGTGGTTTCAGTGCACTCCCAGCAGAGTCTCCCTAATGCTGTTAGGATTGATTTAGGAAGCATAATCCAACACTCCCCTTTTTATGCCAACTAAAGCTGGAGAACAATTTTTAGCAACAAATGGTTTAACTTCTTTAATGGAGTTTATGTCTGAAATGAGAGACAGCAAAACACTTTTTGCAGACAGTTTTTATGTCATCCCTGCTTACCTTCTTCTCTCTCTGAGTGTCTCAATATTTACTGAATACTCCTCACCATCAGACAGGGTACTACATGAAATACGGCCATCCATCATTCTAGATGATTTGAGTGCACGTTTCTGGGTTTTACAGCGGCTGAGGGGCCATTTTTACGGTCATAAATCCAATTTGAAAACTGGGCTCTTGATGCCTCCAGAATTATTTTTGGGCTTAACTTTTTGGATGTACACTCATGTTAATGAAGCCTACTGTATATGATTTAAAGAAATCATTTTGAAACAGGCTATTTTAGAATATGACAATTCACTTTTTCTACAATCTTTTAATCTAGGGTTATAGCAAAGGGACATTTTATGTTTTAGACTTTTCTCAAATATATAAACGTACTGTATATAATTGTGGTACATACAATGAATAATAGGAATATGCTCTTGTAAACATATTTTAGACAGAGAATATAGTTTTGGTGAGAATTTCTCTTAGAAAATACTGTTTCACTCAAGATGTAGCAGGCCTGAGAATAGAAAATACAGAAACACACACGCAGATTTAGCTGGTAACATGATCAACTTTGATGAAGACATGAAAAATGTAACTCATACAGTAGTTTGTGTCAATGATTAAAATGTTTGAGTCATGCATGAGTGATTTTATTCTCTTGAACATTCATAACAGAAGTTCCAAAGTTATCTTTAGTCCCAAAAAACCATGATAACTTATTCACTTTCCATTTCCCCTTCTGTCGGTATTAATAACATCATAGGAGTGGCATGCTGGCTCTGTTGTTAGTAATGTCCCCTCAGACCAAGGGGGTCCTAGTAGACAGGTCGATATACCACCTGACCCACAACAAATTGCAACAAAATGTTTCTCAGTGGTTTTCATTACTACTGGATATACTGATCAACAGAAAAAAAAGTCTACCAAAATCAGACCTCCGGAAATGGGTTAAAACTAGGTAATTTCCAAGATGCCACCGGGCTTCAAAATCACTAAAACAGCTATAACTCCTTCAATAATTGTGATAGAAACATAATTATTGGTTCTAGTCCATGGTTTTAAGGGATGGGCAATCCACTGGTGTAACTTAAGATCTGACGAGGTCGAGAAAATGTATTCATCCTTGTTGAAGGGTGACATCTCCCTTGAAAGTCTTGAAGCATCAGCTGCAATTGTACAGATCACTGATAAACTTGATACAAAGAAGTCTCAACTTGGTGCACAATCTAAAACGAGTAAGCTGTGGCTGGGTTATCAGAAGATGCTCCATACTGCTCGGGCCATGATCAAGGCAGATCGTACTGGGTCTTGGAAGGATCACTTGCAGGCTGTTGCTGATGCCTTGCCAATAGTTACAGCAGCTGGACGCCACAACTACGCAAAGTCCGCTTACCTCTACGTACAATAAATGGCTAAACTGGAGAAAAACCACCCAGATGTGTATGAGAAGTTTCAAGATGGCTACCATGTGATCCGGCGAACAAACCAGTTTTGGGCAGGCCTCAGCTGTGATCTAGTCATTGGACTAACACTCATGAGATCACTAAAAAGCACCGGTGGCTTGACTCATGGCAGTAAGATGACAGAGGAACAGCGAGCATTGTGGACAATGTCAGCCCCCATAACATCTGAGGTCAACATCGCCATGCAGGACTTTAACGACCTCACAAACACAACAAGCGAACAGCAAAAAGAAGCAACGTATTATGAATACATATATATATATATGTGTGTGTCATATTCAATCATGATCAATGTAAGTGTGAGAGAACAGCCTCTGTAAACATTTGGAGAATGGCCTGCAAAACAGCATTAGTGGGGGGAAAAGTGAAGAGTGAGTCTCCCAGTTCAACCTCATAAAATGGTAGAGTTATGAGGCCCTGAGTATATGATGAGGGTGAGATAAACAGGCCAGGCGTCTGCTACAATGGCAGAGCTAACTGGAGAAGAGACCCAGAGACACACGTGTAGGGGACAGAACAAGCAGATTCCAGGGGATGAGTCAAAGGGCGTAGGCCAGAATATGTCAGGTTGATTTACTAAACTCAGTACCACTCCACAACCTTTTAGAATACAGCCTTGGTTTCACCATGTGAACTAAGGTATAAAGAGGGGAGCCAGATCAGTACATGGTCAGTGCGCAGCTGGCTGGGTACTCAGAGTTTGTTATGTACTTACGTGTGTCATAAACTCCACTTGTATCTAACTTTGGACTTCTCCAGTGATCCTCTTTTCTCGGATAGAGATCTTTGTTTTAATGACTCAGTATTACGTTAAAGAGACTGAGTTATACTAGATTTTCAGTATTTTAAATAAGTTAAAGTAAATATTAGTGGTAGGAATCCAGTCTGCTTCACTGGCCCAGAGGACAGATTTTGGACAATACTTGGCGCAATGAATTGCACAGAGGACTGTCTCTCCTCAAATAAATTTGGCTAAGGCGAATTTTCAGGAAATATGAATGAACACCTAAACAGTTCTGTCAAATGTAGACATTTAATATAATGAGCTGACATGAATTGAATACAGTCACTTTAATGTTATCAATTGCACCTGTACTTTTACTGCTATGACAAGCCAACATTACTGCTGTGTACAAGATCTATAACCCCAGTGCAAAGGGGATTTCAGACACTGTTGGACAATTTGACAAGCATTTAATTTTGAAGCAAATTGAAACCTTTATCCCAAGATACACCGTCGACATACTGTAATAACAATCGATGTCAAACCTTCATCTGTAGCAAATTATTGAACCAATGACTTCCTTGCATTCATTTGTTTTTATAGTTTAATGGCTTTCTGTGATTTCTCATGAAAGCGTTTCTGATTGCTACTAGTTTTATTCTTTTTTTTATTCTTTTTTTATCATCAGCTGGACACCTGAATCAATGCGAGCAAAAGATGTATGACTTATTTAAACTTAATAAATTGTGCGTATCTAAGCACCAAAGACAATTTTCTACCAGAAGAACAATTGTGCCGTTATTGAACACTTTATCCTCTTGGTGGTCTGAGATTGGTTTCATTGCTCATAGAGGCTCTCATTTCCAGGAAGGCCTTGTGGTCATGGCACAGCACAACCGCAGCAAATACTAAACATCTAAGTAATAAAAGGACAAATTAAACATGTGAGGATACAATTTCCATGAAATAATTCACAAATGCTGAAGCAGGAACGCCCCCATGATAGACATTACCACTGCATGTTGAAGTCAAGGTTGTGTAGCGGGTCTAATTCTGTGTTGTGTTGTTGTGGACAAGAAGCATACTTCTTCATCTTTCAGGTCTTTATTGTAAAGCACCACATATGGCATCAGCATACCTTCCCTGCAATTGTAAAATGTAGATGTAGACATGAATAGACATGCATAACCCGCATTCCGGAAACTGCAGAGAAACAAAGCAGGAGGACCTGTCTGTGCCTCTTTAACACCATGAACAATGAGAACGTTCAATGAACAGCAGCTACACACACAATCAGCAGATTTACGCATGAGATAAGTCAAATGTGAGCTCCAAAAATGAAGAAATAACAGACTTACTTTATGATTGTTTTAAGTAAGTTAACTTTTCCTATACAGCAAAAATGGAAATTCCAGGATGTAAAGAGGAAGTAAAGTGTGTAGTTTTCAAAATAAAATGTTTGCAATAATTCCTTTGAAAAGTAAGAATACAGAAGTGACATAAAATAGTATACTAATTATATTTAATAACATATTTATTTCTGTAAACATAAAATATAAATAATTAAACACTTTAAGAGGCATTCGGGATAAAGGGAAATATTGCACAATACTGTATTTCTTCAAAATAAAAGAGTCGGATTTGTATTTTACAGGAATTGATGCCTGGGTCATGATTCAACAATATCCACACTATTACAGTGTCAACAGGAAGGAAAAACTAAATTAACAATAGGAAACAGAGTAAAAACAATAAAAAGCAAGATAAGAAAAGGAAAATAAAAATATGGGATAATAATGGAAGGATCAAAAAAAGGAAAGATGACAGACTACATATGACAGACGACATCCCCGTCAAAAACATCAAACTCAGATAATGGATTGGGGTGGATTGGAACAGAAATTAATAATGAAAGAGGGCAGGAAAGATGATATATAAAAGGCAATGGAGAGAAGAACATGACAGGGAAGAAAGAGAGCATGATGGGAAAGGGAATCCAGTGATTGGGTTGGAGGGTCAGTATTAAGGATTTGCAACCCACAATGATTCACAACCTCTACGTTGTTACATGGTGTTCATTAGAAAAACCAAATCAGCGGCAGGCAGAATTGGACACACAGCCCAGTGGCCATGAAGAGAAATCCAATCACATCAGAAATCATTAGAGCAGATTGTTCCTGGAGCGTGGCGCTGCGGAGAAGTGTGTGTGTGTTCCGTGTGTATGTTCATGGCTGAGATTTTAGATTATTTATGTATACACACCATGATGAATAGTCAGTATAGTCTTTTACACTTTGACAGTTAGGACTAGTTAGGAGATGGGATATTTAAATGTCAGCCCAAGTGCTTTATGAGTAAATAAACAAGAGTGACATTTAAATAAGCGAGTGAGTTCTGAACTCTGAGTTGTGTGCAGCCTATCAGATGATAATTGGCAAACAATTATTTCAAATCAAGAGGCTTTTTATTGGTGATTGTTGATGCTTGTAACACTGAACCAGTGGCCTTTATTCAACTAAATTGTATTATTTGTTCACTCCAGTGCACAAGGATGAATATAATTGAATTTGCCTTTCATTAAAAGTAAATCTCAAAGTAAAACTGGCTCTGGGTTCAAAGGGGCAAGAAGCCACACAACCAACGCCTTTTTTGATCTTCACATGACCCAGACGTTTAACATTTGTCAAGTCAAGTGAAGTCAAACTTTATTTTCCCATTCAGTGTTATGCATGATCACTTCAAATGTAGAGAGGGCAACAAAACCAGCTGAATGCCTGATACATAAAGTGCTTAGGTGCAAAGATCACAAGCATATTCAGGCTCCTGATGCTGTTCAAACAAAAGAGACTCTGCATCTTTTTGCCTTTTGAGCAGGAACTCTGTATCGACGACCTGCAGGAAGGAGCTCAAACTTTCTTTGGACTTGCAAAAGGACTTGGGAAACGATGACGTCATCTCTCAATTCACGCATGCCCATTGTTGATCACGTTGTGAGTTACATTTTGGTTTCGCCATATAACCTTGTGCCGCAGATGGGTAATATGACCAAGCAGACTGTTTGTGTTTGTTTTCGTTAGTTTTGTTGTCCTTTTTAGTTGTATTGTATTGTATTGTACTCCTATAACATGGCACTGTCACCCACAACTGCTTTATCACTGCTGTCAATTTGTGTTTAAAAATATTTATTAAATAAATAGGTAGCAATTTTGTATAAATAAAAAAATTATTACCTACAATGATTTCACTATTGATTGATTTGATAATACTGCCAAATAATAATAAGTTCACTACACATGCTCAGAATCTACTTTTCTGGTATTTGAAGTGTGGTTGACGTAGACTTCATCGCCACCTACTGGCCCACGAACCGTTTGGGGTTGTTTTTGGGCTCTAATGTGGACGGAGATATTTTGTAAAACAAAGGTCGTGTGGACAGAGGGTGTGGAAAAATATCCATTTTCAAAAATATCTCTATACATGTTGGGCAGAGCCCAAAGATCTACAGTCATGCTAGCTGCTCTTTGAGGCTGTAATTAGGCACAGTGGTCCTTTGAGCTATATTCTACCATGGCAACATGCTCACAACGGTAATGCTAACCAACTGATGTTTAGCATGTATAATGTTTACAGTGTTCACCATCTTAGTTTAGCATGTGAACATTTTCTAAGAACGCTGAAGTACATTGAGGCTGCTGGGATTGACTATTGTTTTGCAGTTCTAGTAGAAAAGTTCTACAAATATTTTACCTGATGATGGCGCTACAGAAAAGGTTATGGGATCACCCAAGTTATTACAATCACACCTCTAGGGACCATGAATTCCTGTACCAAGTTTTATAGAAGCTACTTGTTGAGACATTTACCTCAAAACCACAAATGTCAACCTTACAATGTGGTGGAGGGTAATTCAATACATAACCAAAGTCAAGTGTCCCTGTGAGCCATGACAGTGAGCCAAGCATGCAAAACACCAGGACACTGGAACTAGCTCGCCTAAATGGAATGCTGTCATTACCTCCACCAATAAGTTGTTTTTGGTTTTGTTTGTTTTTCAGCAGGAATACAGAAAGGGTACTTACCCAATTTTCATGAAACTTGATGGAAGGTTAAAGCATGGGTCAAGGAAGAATCCGTTACATTTTGGAATGGATACATAAATAATTTTCCACTTTCATTAACATAGCGAGATAGGGCATTTGGCCTGCCCTCTCCGACTGCTCTTCTAGTTTTTTATGTTATCAACTCCACTTTTACTTTTACCACTGCCACATTACTTTGATTTTTTTCTATAAACAGACATGATTTTTCACAAAACATTTGCAGGAAATTGCTACAAGAAAATGTTTTTTCCACCTCATACAAGCTACTTCAAACTAACAAACTGACCTCACATTTCAATTACTAAAAGGCAACAGAAACAATGCCGTGATACAAACAGCTGGGCTTTTGAAGTGAATTTAATTTGGCTCACCGACTGCATTCCCTGGCAAATGTTTTAATAACTTGTTAGCTAATTGATACTGCTGCCTATCCTCGTCTGAGTGACATATCTGGCAAACGTTACAACGTGCCGCTCGTGGGTTGAACACCGGGTCTACGCATTGTTATCTGTTTCAAGTTTCCATCCTTCCACCTACTGATGGATGGGAAGCTGGCAGCATAAGGGTGGTTCAATGGGAAGTTAATGGCTAAATATAGCAGCCAGGCTATAAATGGAAACCCAAATACTAGTCCAGTGTGTCTCTCTGTCACTATACAGAGTTATAACTGACCAGTTTGATGTTAAACATGATTAATGATATAAACAGTGGGTCATTGTGAGTAAAGACTCTGAGCTGTGCAGCTCTTTAATTTGGAGGCTGCAGATTTATCACATATCTGTCCGGCTGCCTTCAGAGGGCTGAAGTATTTTAATTAACTGATTAACTTTAATTAGCCTGGCTAGGAATCACAAGCAACCGTAACTTGAAGATTAAGTACTTTGGGATATTTTACGAGCTCTAAAGTGAAAAAAAAGTACCAGTGTATGCTTTTAGGATTATCTTGGAATATAGCGCAAGGACTTTACTTTTTTGTTTACTCTTTCACAGTTATTTACACTCAGCATCTGTCATCATGTATTAAAAAAAGAACGAAATTAAGTGCACAGAATGAAGATCGAGAAACATTGTGATTCTTTTGAACATGCTGAGTAATGTTAACTAACCAAGAAACGTCATAAAATATTTTAACATCCGATGTAGAGCTACATAAACACACAAACTAGTACACAAACTCTTCTGCAGAGGTATAATAATAAACTGATTTTCTATTCCTCCTCCAGAATTTGGCCTTCACTACACTTTCCACGGGCATAGTGAAGACTTTGAAACTGCATTTAGGCCATCATGTTAGAAAATAATTGATAGTTTCATTTAGTTTGTCATTTTTAACAATATATGTATATAAGGGCCCATTTCCTTGTAAAACATAATAAATAAGGAATTGTGCTTTTGAAGTAGCTATAAGCTAGTTTTACTTAGACTGCCCCTTCCAGCAAATTTGCTGACAAGGAATTCATATGAGTTGCCGTTCTTTGTGCATATTGCAGTGAACTTTAGGCAGCGTTGCACAGATACCAGAGACTTAATAGGAGCAGTCCAATTTAAAACACCCTAGAGCAGGGGTGTCAAACTCATTTTAGTTCAGGGGCCACATACAGCACAATTTGATCTCAAGTGGGCCGGACCAGTAAAATCAGAGCATAATAACCTATAAATAATGACGACTCGAAATTCTTCCCTTAGTTTTAGTGCAAAAAAGTACAAGTACATTCTGAAAATTTTCAAACTTAATCATTTTACAAAACATTATGAACGACCTGGCGTTTTTTTAAGAAAAAAAGGTACAATTTCAGCAATAGTATCAGTTTATCATTTAAACATGTGCATTACAACTTACATATCACAGTGTATCTACAAAGGCTTTTACTTTATGATCAAAACAACTAATTTTTACACTTTGCAAAGTCATCCCGCGGACCCTCTAGCGTGACGGTTTTGGCCCACGGGCCGCATGTTTGACACCCCTGCCCTAGAGTCTGAGGCAAGTCCAATATGAGGAAAAAGACACGTCTCTGGACGTCTCCTGAAACTGAGACCACTCTTGACTTTTACAGCCCCAGGTGAAGGTTGTATCACAAGATACTGTGATGTCAATATGAGACGAAATATGGAAAACAATTAATTTTTCATTGCAAATCCTTTGATCTTGTCACTCAGCTTTCCTGCCATACTAACCAGCAGTGGAAACCATGGTGACAATGACGTGAGTTCCTGGGGTCAACAGCCACTAATTTTCTCTATTGAAAAGACTCCACTAATATATAATAACACATATAACATCATTACATTTACAATTACTTTGTATTTTCACCTTGAGATGGTTTGGACAATACCGCTCTTATCCAGATAAACGAAGGAGTGAGAGATAGATTGAGAAACATGGAAAGAAGCTGTGAATCAGGAACCAATCTCAGGATGGAATCCCTTCAATCAGGAAGGACTACATTCTGAATCAACAAATACTTCTTTATTAAAAGGAAGTGGATGTGGTTCAAGGTTTCAATGATTATTTATTGTCATTCTGCAAACACAGGGTTGTACAACGAAATGCAGTTCATTATGCAACACACAAAAAAACAGAACTAAACAGAACAGAACAAAAACAGTAGTAGAAGTAGTAGAAGTGCATTACTGAAGTGCATTTTTTGAATTTTCAATAGGAGCAGATCATATCTCTGGGCAGATAATATGGCCAACATCTTTAATATTAAACAATTCAACATCAGGAAAACATTGTCCATTGACGTTTTAGCCCAGCACAGTCCTGTTGCTGGGTTAGCCAGAGTCTTTTTTTTCTTACGACCGGACATCAGCCAGGAGCAGGCTGGGTAGTGGAATAGCCCTATAGGTCCTAGCTGGGTTAGCTTAGCTCCTCTCGGCTATCTCACGCCATCCTCGGTGGTGTTTGGTCGGCAGGTCTGGCTCACTGGCGGAGTGGTCGGAAGAGGCCGTGGGTGGCGATGGTCTTAAAGTTCGCTGCACTTAATCCCATCACCACTTTTCATTTTCGGATGTTCATGAGTATATCTCTAGCATATGCCATACGTGCTTCAGTAAAAAAAATGAAAAAAATGAAAGACAAGAATTAAAACAAAAACATTTGCAACGTTCATGGGAGCTACCGGCCACTGCATCTACATGCACCGCCATAACCTTTCAGTGATGAGCGGTGGTTCTGATGAGCTCGACCTGGGCACTGGATATGATGACTGCAGGAGAATCGGTTGGACGAGGGCCGTGATGTTATCATATTGCCTAAAATGAGGAAGAGGAGAACAGATTTAAAGTTTGACAGCTGTGACCAGATTGGCTGATGGAGGTTGTGACAAAATCTAGTTGGTTTACAGAGTTGAACGCCCATAATCAGCTGATTAAGAAGCAGCGGGAAGAATGAGAGAGATAATTGTGAATGAAGCTTTTATATGTTTTATATGGTGGCTGATCCACAGTAACATTTTACTCACTCCCTGATGTTCCTTATCTTCTTTATCCTTACACATTTTTACTCTTGTATATTTATTTTATATTTCATTCACTTTTTTATTATTATTCCTTTTTTTTTTGTCATCAATATTTTCAACAACTATCTGTATTTTTTGTGAAACTGTAGAAAACTGCATATTCATTTTTACATACTGTACTTAAAAGATTATTTCAGGCCTCAGCATGTTTTGCTGCACCTCTCTGCTTGACAGTAGGGTTTACACCAGCAGTGCCTGGCTAACACACAGATTACTTATCTGTGTGGCTGCTGGAGGTACACGCTGAGTTGGCAAGAGTTCATCAAAGAAGGACCAGATAAGTACTGGCTCACCCTCGTGACAATTGGAAATCAATGCACCATCATGTACACTAATGTGTCTGATGTGTGAGCTTACCTTAACATGAGGTGTGCACTTCACAGTGCATTTATCCTAAAAGCATCTGTGCTGCTGTGGCTTTGAGAGGGAGATAAGGAATTAAATCTCTAGGAACTTTAACAAATCTGTCAGCATGTGGCATGTTTGTGGCATTGAACATTGAACACCACCCAAAAAAACAAGTATAGCCGAACACTGAACAGTAATGACACAAATTGAACCACACCTCCATAAATATTCAACCTTTAACCATAATTGTGGAACATTTAACATTTACCCCCTAAAATGGACAATGTAAGACAAAATTAAAGAAAAATCGAATAAGCTTTTTGGGACACAAGACAAATTTGAGGGTAATACGATGATTCAAAAGCTAGAAAAGCAGAACATATTTCTGCTACACCAAATTATACTTATTTTTTCCCCCCTTTAATCTCTTTAAATAACTTGTCTGTTAAGTTATTTATTGTATAATTAAATGATAAAAAAAAAAACTACTGGTGGATATATACTAGGGGCCTGGGACTATATGACAAAGAAAGAAATGCACTTTGTTATATCATAATGAATCTGCAAGGTCCTGTAAAATATATTGTACCGATGCCACAATTTAGATGCGTGTTGCTGTATTTCTAAGTGACCATCTTCACCATCTTTGTGATTCAGTTGTGGTGTAGCTCAGCCTGGATTACGTTTGTTTTTGTATGGAAGAGGTCAGGGTGGAGTCAAGGATATAGGACTTTTCACCCAGGAAACAATGAGTTTTTTAAAATTCATGTCTGTAACTTCAGTAACGTAACAAATGTGTTTTTTTTTGGGCCAAATCTTTTTTCTAGACCTAATAATGAAGTTTTGTGGGGTTTTGATTTGTTAACGTTAACCACATGTTCAAAACTGTCTCCCTCAAAGCGAAAATTAAGAATGCAGATTAGTTGTATGGGCATGCACGTAATTAGGTAGGAGACAGGTTTGTGTACCTTATACAACCTATGCACCTTATGCTATTACTTTCGAGTCCACAGAGTATGAATCTGTCAAGAAGCTAAAATTGCCATTTCTGCCATTAAAGTAGATCTTATGTTTTGTCATTAACGGGGTTGTTACGAGGAGATAGGACAAGTTAAAAGCTTGTCCTAGAGTAAAGTGTTAGAAGCTGCACTAACACGTCTTCATCCAAATATCAATCATGAGGGGTTTTGACAGCTTGCATGTGGGCATTTGCCGACAGTACCTTCTTATCCCAGTGTCTTCTCTATGTGAATCAGAACATGTGATTATCCTTATGATTCATTAACCCCAGTAGATCCAAGTACAGATTCAAGCTTCTGAGTAGAGCATTGGGCTGGGTCTGGGGAACGGGGCATCCAGGGGAGCTGACATTTCTCCATCTCTCCTACTCACTCTCCTACATACACACACTTTTCTCTCTACAGTGTAATGGGCTACTGACACACTCACTCACACACACACACACACACACACACACACACACACACACACACATGCACACTGGTATTCCCCTAACCCCTAAACTCCCCCTTATCTCAGTACCTTTGTGTCTCTTTAATAGTGAGGAGGGAGGTTTCTAGCCTGCAGGATGACTGAATAACACTGTGCATGAATGCCTTTGTGTGTGTCTGCTTCTGTGAGGAGGACAGGAGGAGAGAGCAGAAAAGAGAAATAAATAAATAATGTACCTGCGGTTTTTAGGCTTCAGGGTTTTACTCCCACTGGAAATATCCCATACCAAAAATGCTTGTGCACATGGAATGCTGAAGAGTGCACCAAATGGTATTCTGGTTCAGAAACATGTAAGTGTACTTATTTTCATAGTTTTGACACATAGTTTTGACACTTGGTGGAAGGGTGTAGCATGGGCCAAGAAAGAACCCATTTAATTTGGGAGGGGATCTTAATTACAGGAAAGATACACACAAATTATTTTTCATACATGAAAAGGTCCTGCGACCTATAAACCATTCGGCTACCAAGACCCTTCAAGATTTTAAATTGAAATTTAGTAATTGTATTACAGTTACTAATCCAAATAATGCTCCATTACATTTACAATGTAGTGCATGGGCAACCACACAAGACATTTGTAGCTAGCAGCATGGCACATACAGCTGTGAGGATTTCTCCAGAACATTATTTCCAAACCAAACATCGTTCTATGCTCACAAAGGAATACCTACACATGTGCATGAGAATGGAACTAACTCTATTCAAGCCCAGATTTATTTTTTAAAATTGGAAATTTCTGTCAATGAAGAAAATAAAGTGGGGGAGCGAAAGAAAGTGAAAAGGAAGTGTTAAAGTTTTTTAATTGTTAAGATGTGTTAAGATTATTTATTTAAAAAATTGGTTGTGACTGTTAAGATGTGAAATAAGGTTAACAAAGAAGAAGAAAAGTGGAAACTCAAGCATTTTTTATTTAATTTTTCGAAAATTAAGCACAGTTTTCAAAAGCTCCAATTTTCTAATTAAGCCCTTACTTTACTTGAAATTATTTTTATTTTTTAAATGTATCATTAAAGTAATCTTATTATTCATAATCCCTCCAGTTCAATGTAAAAACTGACAATATATATATTTTTAAATATGATGGAACTTTATTTGATTCATCAGTTATATATACAGAGGTTGATGCAACTACTGGCTACTTCAATATGCTATATATAGCACTGAATCATAAGGAAAGGTACACATTATAATATTAATTGAATAGCCCTTCTCTAAGCTGACAAAATACTATATAATAACGATTATACACTTATGGAAACATAGTTATGAATATAATATATATATATATATAACTATAACTATATATATATATATATATATATATATATTAGATATACATATATATATATATATATATATATATATAACTATATATATATATATATATATATATATTATATATATATATTTATATATGTATATATATATTTATATATGTATATTATATATATATTTATATATGTATATTATATATATATATTTATATATGTATATATATATTATATATATATATATATATATATATATATATATATATATATATATATATATATTATTATTCCATTTCCATACAACACACTAACAAAAGCAAATAGAATGTCAAATATTTGTAGCTGGCAGCATGATTAGCAATATAAAACTTTCACTGTTTTTCATTAATTATTTCATTGTGGATATGGTGTTTCACAGGAGTTGTATAAGGCTTTATTTATTAAGAATAATAAATTGTAAATATCAGAACGGCAGTAAGTGGCTTTTTACTGAAGTCTCTCACCAAGTGGAAACTATTATTTTCTCTTAACTCTATGAAATACCTGTTTTAGTTGTTATCGTGCATGTCTCTGTGTGTGTCCATGTGCTGTCACTTTGTTATGAATGTGAAACCCCAGTGTCTGGAGATTTATCCTAGGTGTGCGTCACATATTGGTGAGACTCTGACCTGTCACTCAAGCAGATCTCAGGGTATCTCATAAGCTGTTTCTCCTTCTTTCGAATATCCACACATATTCTTTGCTGTGACAGCTCAACAGTAGAACTGGAAGACGCCGGGCAGCTCTGTCTGCAGCCATTACCCAAGTGCACAGGTTCCTCTGAATTTTTAATGAATCCTGCCTTTCTCTCCCTCTCTCTGTCAAAGCAATGACAATAATTGATTTCAGCTTTAAGACGATTTAATGCTTTTTCCCTTTTTACTGCAAGTCCACACGTTTCAATTAGCTTAGCAGAGAGTGGTTCTTACCTTGAAGGAATGCATAAAAGCACCTAATGTTAAGAGAGAAAGAGAGAGAGGAAATGGGAGATGACATTAGTTGGCTGTTAATTGGACAATTACCCAATATGGACACTGCAGGGAGAATCCAGCGAGTGTCGTGGCTTTTCAATGAGAAGTATTATAAACACAGCTGTTTCTCAGTGGAACTGTTGAATTAAAGTTTTAACTTTGGGCTCAGTCATTGCATCCTTGGAGAGGATATAGTTGTAATCCTTGAGTACATACGGTCCTGGTCTTTTTTTACCCTCGTCACTCAGTACATTGTGGAGTTATGTGTACAATCAACACATTCATTATTAACCCCTTGAATGCCAGGCTGCAATTTCAGACCATTTACAGGCTCAGAATAAGAGTAACCTAAA
Source organism: Cottoperca gobio (assembly GCF_900634415.1). NCBI lineage: Eukaryota > Metazoa > Chordata > Actinopteri > Perciformes > Bovichtidae > Cottoperca > Cottoperca gobio. The sequence goes on from NC_041364.1 coordinate 22,830,515, forward strand.
TCCTACGTAAATGAAAGTGAAACCTTTCCTCACATTGGATATGCACCTTCTGGCCAACTGGTGGGTGCAGTTTGCCCCTTCTGAAGTGGTAGTGAAAACAAGCCATTCATAGGCCATAGGCAGATGAAGATCACCAACAGTAATTATTGTTCGTACCAAATCCAATGTCCATTCAACCCATATTGGTTCCGTGGTGGTTATAGAGGAATGGGTTCATTTAAGTTTAGTTGGCTATACATTGCCTGAGAACCATCTATGTCAGTATAAAACAATCTGTCAATCCATCCTGTAGGTGTTGAGATACTTAATTAGATGAGTGAAAACATAGTGGTGCTAGGTACATCAAAGGCACCATGAATGTATGTAACAAATTCGATGACCGTCCATCCACCAGTTTTGAGTTTTGGTCCTAAATTTGGCATATTGCTCTTGCAGTTTGCAAGACCATCCATTTCATTGCCATTTTAGGTAAGTAACAACATGTAACAATGCATTTTGCTGCCTTATTGGCATCACCTGTCTGCTGGCATTAAGTGGTAGAGTCTACTTCATAAAAATAAAAAATTGAGAATTAATGATGTGGGCTAGTACAAACTGTGCTATTCTGTGCCAGTCCAGCCCATAAAACAAAAATCTGTCAGGACGCTTTGTTTCTTTCTAAGCAAAAATGCCATTCCACCTACTCAAGCGGATTTTATGTTGGTTATTATGACAGTTGGGAGTGGAGAGACGGGGAGATGAGCCAAGAGAAAGCTGCAGCAGCAAGTCTTCATCCAAATTGCAATCCTAAAAGGAGCCTTGAGAGCAAAATGCAAGCATTAACAAATTGAGCAACAAAAATACCTAATGAAAAGCCAACAGTGACTGCCTGTTCACACTGTAAGTGATGGCTGTTAGGAAGTTCTGTAAATGACAGTGAAAGTGTTTCAATCCAAGCATTTTGTATGAATAAAAAAATATGGTTTAGTTAATTTGGATAGAGAAACCTTATTGCTGAAAGAATTTTGTCAGAAAATCGACTACAGGGTGGCATATTAATTGGGAGTTGAAGTAAAATTTCTGTCCAATACAACTTCCCACATATGTCACATCCATTGACTCTCTAATATAAGAGAAAGCCAATTTCAAGTAGCTTCTAACAACACAGGACACATTGCATTTGTTTCCAAAGGTGCACAAGGTAGAGGTGCTAACATATTTGCTGTCTATTACTATAGTTAGCAACATGGCTACCACTAGCAGCCTGGCTAACTTACTTGAAACTAGAAACCCTTTTCTCAGTGCTACGATAAAGGCAGAGTTAAACAACCATAGTATTAATAAGTGGGAAGGTTTGTTACTTACGGATCTAGCTTAGTAGACAGAAAGGTTTGTATTACTCTCCCTGCCTCAGGTAGAGTTTCCATAATGACCATTACTCCAGTTGTTCTGCTACCTGGAGATAACTACTGTAAGCTATTTTGTTGAGTTGCCTCTTCGCAAAATGCTCTCTGGTAGGCAATGATGCATTGTATACACCTAAGGCCTTTATTGTGAAAGGCAGATCACGACCCGGAGGCAGACAGAATTGCATTATAAAGCAAGGCTTACAAGGAACCAATCCAAACGCCGATGGTGTCATTATTCTATAGCCATTACATTGTGCAATCAACATTTACTTCATAATGATAAGTTAAAGCAAAAATGGTAACCAGGTAACATAAGTGCACCATGTTGGCATATTATGTCCCATGTGGCTCATTATCATAGCAGTTTGTTACCAGCCAACACATTGCCATTAATTCATGCCAGCAAAATGTTTAGTATTTGAGTTTCATTCATAAACTGGAATTAATGTGGAAGTAGTGAGCATGAAATCAATCATTGTTGTCTGAATGTTTGTTTTACAGAAACTGACTTTCTCCACAGTCCTGTTGTAAAGTTGAAGTCATGGTGAAGCAGGTGAAACCTTATTGGAGTCAGGTGTATTGTGACCTGAATCTAAAGTTAGAATGAAGCACCATTGGGACTGGATTTATGTCTCTAGGGGAGGTGGGGCTATTTTAACATTACCTGCGCTGATCTGTCATTTAAATCCCCTCCTGAGCAACATTTTTATATTCTTCAAGTAGATCCCTCAGTTTTTTTTGAAAATCTAAATATTGATTTTGCGTATTTTGAGGCCACTAAAACTGCACAAATAAGACCTAAAGAAACCATGTAAGCATGCACATGCCTATCTGCGCTGCCAAGCATGTAGCGTCTTGGAGTTCCTGTGCTATTTGTACATGTAAAAAATATAATATGTTTACATTTGGCGCAAATTTGGTCCTTTTCTATGCAGATGAGCCTCTTCATAAAAAACTGTCCAATTCACAAAGATCAGCGCTAACTGTAATACAAGCACAACATATTTTGTTAATCGGACCTTGAAATGGGGCAGATGGCAACTGCAGGTGACACGCAATTCATGATGCTATCGGCGGCCACAGACTCCACATAGATTTGATGCGAATATATCTCGCACAAGACAAAATCCTGTTTTGTTTATAGTCTCAATAAAACGTCAAAACTTCTTCTCAGGAAAGACAGAGAATAAGAATATTTCTCACTATTAAATGTATACAACAGCTTGTTTAATTTTTCATGGATTGCATCACATTTTTAAATGTTCTTTTCAGATTCTGAAAAAACATTATCTATAAGGCATACTGTTTATCTAATAAGTAATCCATTGTAGCTGACCCTTAAATACTGTACTGTAGCAATAAAGACTGACACTACTCACATCTTGAACAAACTGTGTCTCATAATCAAAAACAAAGGTTGACATAGGCACAACCTTTTAAAGAGAGTCATTTCTGCAAATCTTAGCGGGGCACCGGTAACACTCGAGAGCCGATGATGAAACTGCTGAAACATTCTGAAGTTGGTTTACACAGGCGAGGGGGCTTATCGGGATGAATCAATTAGTTGTTTGTGCGAAGGCAGTCGGACTCGACTGCACATTGATTTTACACAGAATGTCATCTTCCCCCATTAGCTGTTGTGCTATGCTGCCTGATTTGAGCGAATACACTCATATTTGCTCCCTTGACACTCGATGTACGCAGTTCTACAGTGGAGATGAGAGGAGAAGTCAGTCAGAGACACAAAGACAAGGAGCTTCTCTCCATGCCAAACTTGTGTATGGATATGAATAATAAGTGTACGAGTAATCGAATAAAGACTAATTGAGACTTTGTTGGAAAAATGTATAACAAACGGAGTATACACGGGTGGGATGCAAAAAAAACAGGCTTTGAGACTAATCGCATCTGCACACTTTGCTCACACACACACACACACACGCACACACCCTCAGGGTAGGCCACCCTCACATATGATTCACCGTGGTTAAGTGATGCAGGACACCTAGCTACAAAGCACAGACACACACACACACACTCCATCTCTGCACGCGTTATGAGCCTGTCACTGCATCGGTTGATGGATCAAGTCTCTCATGGGTTCACCTCACCACTTTCTAAAGTATCAGCACTTTAATCAGACCCTTATTAGTGTGTGTGTGTGTGTCTGCGTGTGGGAAGAGATGTCTTTCATGATCTCTGCGCATGTGTTAGTGGGGGGGAGATTTATGAAAATGTGTGTGTAATGAGGTGGAAATAACTGCCTTTCAAGAAACTTCCCTCGATATGAACTCCCATACATCTTGTTAACTGACAAAGCTTTGAAGACAAGTTTTTGTTTTTTTCAACTTAACACAGCGAGGTTCAGATCACACTCTTGCATGCATGTACACACACACACACACACACAGGCACGTAACCTATATAACGCAATGGGTGGGATCAAAACAACAAGAAACGAGCACGCAGGTAAAGAACATTTGACATTAATCCTTTTATCCAACAGTGATTTGGGCTGTGACACACAGAGCGATGAAAAGAGTCACAAAAAAGGGAAGGGAAAGTTAGGCAAACATAGAGAGGAAGTTAAAGCTAAAGGAAATCTGAGGAGAGAAAAGAAAGAACGTTAACATGAAAAGCAATGGCACATTATACAATGACTGTAAGAGTGAAGGCTTTGGAATCAATGCTAGAACATCCATACTTTTCATTCATTAAAAACACACCAATGTTTTGTGAGATTAGTTGCAAATAAATAGAAATTAAACCATTGGCTTTGTAATGCAAATGTGTATATTGATGTAAAACCACGTCTCGCAATGTACTACTGCAGGGGTCGGGAACCTATGGCTCTTTCGATGACGCGATATGGCTCGCAGACAATTTTTAAGCTGACATTTAACAAGTAATAAATAATTATACTGTGTCATTTTAAAGTAAAATATTTAGCAGCGGATTTTGTTTTAGTTCTCCCCCCTGTCTGTAACTGTATGCACACTTGTGTGTGGGGGGGGCAGAGCCCTGCCCTTCGCGAAACAGCTGAGGAGAAACTGCGCAAAGCAAGCAGTAGACCAGGGGTGTCAAACTCAATCACAGAGAGGGCCAAAATTAAGGCATCGTTTTGGGGGTGAAGCTTGGAAACTGCAGCGCCCACAGAGTCATACTTTGCCTTGAGTGTGGCGTTACACTGGAGGTCAATCAGCTGCATTTGGATGTTCACATGTGCTGTTTCCACGTCAACTGCAAACGGATTGCTGAGCAGTATGAGCCAGTCGGGAACACAGCGGTGGAGATGGTTTGTCAGTGTTTGGAAACACGTAGTGACCAAAATTTCCTTGCTGCATCAGAGTCTCCCACAGGCAGCTTGGCTCTCACTGCATCATAAATGTCCGTGATCACACGGCCCTAAAGCTGCATGTTTAACAGTGAGATACTTCGTTATGTCGCACAAACAGGCCAGCTCACATCACCACTTTTCGTCCCAGAGATCTGTGGTGTGTTTCCCTTTGCTTGCAGGGCAGGGTCGGCAACGAGAGATCTGTTTGGGGAAGCGCGCTGGAAAGACTTGCATGATACAAAGTACAATCTGGCACTGAGTGAGTGACTGGGAGAGGCTTAAATAAGGGCTTGATTAATTGGCAGCAGCCTGAGCCAAAGGTGAGGGGATGAGGTGGGAGTGGCTGGCTGGTGAGGTGAGAAGGAGGCGGGGTGTGGAAAAGTACCGGGCTGAGGTAAGAAGTACTGGAGCAGACTGTGACAGGTAGGGGAAACACTGATACCGCTTTTAGTACTCGGATCTTATTAAATATATGGCTCTCAAGGAAATACATTTAAAAATATTTTGCTTTTATGGCTCTCCCAGCCAAAAAGGTTCCCGACCCCTGTACTACTCACTACCAAACTTTGCATGTGAAAATGTAAATCTTCCGGTCTGCGTGCAGGTCTGATTTCAGTCTGGGGACATTAAGTATAACTATATAGAAAAATCTAAACATGGATGGTCTAGTTTGCTAATGTAGGTCATATAGAGGCGCTATACAACTTTGCCTTATAGGAATTCCATTCGTATTGAAGAATTCCACACTTATCGATTATTTTCAATGCCAACGTTTAGTGCCAAAGCAGGAGGTAGAGTGTCCTGTGTGTACCAAGTTGGACAGTAAGGCGGTGGAGGTCGGGGGGGTGGATGGGCATGTCTGACTTTAATGCAGGACAACAAAGACCTGTCATCCAGACCTGTGTCTTTATCAAATGGGATGGATGGTAGAAATGGAAAACCATTTGTGAACGTTCACGTCATCGCACAACTCAAGAAATATTTTACACTATGAAACACATTAACTTACCAATATAAAACTATATGTCGTACATTTGGGTTTAATTACATGGACGGGCTTTGGCTGCCATGATATATTCATGTTTGTTTGTTTGGCTGCTTCTGGATTATTAAGCAAAAAGTTGGATATATCAGAGTATCCAGTTTCCCAGTTATAACTAAGACTTGGGTGTTGGTGTGAAGGCTATTTACAAGTTGAATAATCATTATAACATGACAATGACATGATATGAACATGCCATTAGTGTTCGTTTTTATTTATAATACTATTATATCATTTCTAGCAGAGCTCCATCTATGTTTTTTGTGAACATGCAAGTGATAAAACTGGCCTTTTCAGGGATTTTTAGACTTCCAAAAGACAACCAAGGAGACATTTTCTAAGCAATGTGCTGTAGTCTTACTTCATACTTTAAAATGGGTTCAGTTTTCTAAACAAAATTGATTTCTAAGCTGGTCTATTAAAGTATAATACATGTCTTAGCTGTCCAGTTAAAAAACAATGCATTTCTAAGAGACGTGTTGACAGCTTTTTTGTTCAAGGAATCCATCATTGTTTGGTGTTCAAGAAAAGTGATGAAATGACACTGGTCAGAGGAACGTGTTTGTTTGTGCACAGCAGAAACACAATTTAGGCATTGTCCAAACTATATAATTTACAGTTTTGTAGTCACCATGACGTCACCCGATGGTTTGTGATCTACCGGTTAGGGGTAGGGGTTTAGGGTTTGAAATCCTGAGTTTGGCATTTTGATCTGCCATCTTGTTCAAGAGGGTTGAATTAAGACATTTTTAGGCAAGGCAAGGCAAATTCATTTATTTAGCACATTATCATACACAGAATTTCATTCAAATATGCATGATAGGCAAAAAGATAATTAATATCGAGCTATAAAAAAGATATATATATATAAATGCAGAAATGTTTAGAAATAATTTAATGAAAACTACTTAAAAACGGATTCATTCATTAAAAGCTGTAGAAAATAGAACATTATTTAACATAGTTTTCAAAAAGGGCTACAGTTGGGGCTTTGTTCCAAGGGGAGCTGATTCCAGCAGTGAGTTGCATAATGGCTGAAAGAAGTTTCACCACATTTGGATGGAACTTTGGGCACTGACCAGTCCCTGCAGATCTGAGGGAACTACCTGGTTGTATTTAGCAAACATATCTTCAATATATTTATATATAGACAATCAAAATGTTACAATTAACTTTCATGAACTAAAAAGACACTGTGTAAGGGTTAAAGTTTTAAGACACAAACACAGGCAACACCATGCTTTTTGACCATAGTAGCAAATTGTCAATCACAAGGTAGCCCCGCCCTAAAGCTTTATCGTAACAATTGTGACATCTCCCATTTCGTTTGTGGACGACTGTTTTAAAGCCTCGAGTTTGGCATTTTGGCCGTTGCCATCTTGTTTTTTTGGCGCCAGAAGTGACACAAGAGGATGTAGCTGGGGAGGAATAAGCCTTACTACGCCTCTATCCTGATTGACAGGTCGATGTGGTAGCAACTTGTCAATCGCAAGGGAGCCCGGCTCTAAAGCATACCCTGCTTTATTGTCTATTTTACTCTAAATATGGACATAATTGAAGAAGACATGAAACTAGCGATATGGAAAATGTTTACTGAGGTGAATAATCAAGTGAGAAGTAAGGTCATCTTCTCTCAGACTTCTATACAATCTGACTTGTTTTTGCAACCAATGGTGTCGCTCCCTGCTATTGGAGAGAATACAGATTTTCAGAACCAAAGGTTGCTGCTTGCCCTATGTGGACTTTGTCACACACACACACAGACACACATATTTCGGTAAACAATCACCATCATTAAAATAACAGTTTCCTCTTTTAGTACATTTCTCCTTGTCTGTTTGTTTGATTCGCTCTCTCTCTCTCTCTCTCTCTCTCTCTCTCTCTCTCTCTCGCTCACTTAGTCAACTCAAATCAGATCTGCTGTCATCAAACACACACGCACACACTCAGACTCACTGTCTGCACTCTGTTAGCTTGTCTCTTTGGGTCACTTCAATCAAATGGGGGCGAAACATTTTCCTCATCATCAGCACTGAAACATAATCACACGAGAACCAACACACAGTCTCTCCCTCTTTGTCCGATGCTAACTCAACCTATATACATCAGTGATCCATCAACACAGCCACATTGTACAGGACGATCAAGGAGGCCATTCATTGTTGACCCTCTATTAGATAAAGAATGTTTCACCATGCAGTATTGTCTCCACAGCAGGTGTGGCGAGTGAGCAGCAATTTGTTGTTGTTGTTGATTTCAGGTTGATGAAAAGTCAATGGGGACGTGAAGACAGTGGAGAGTGAGGGGCGCCTTTAATTTCATCCCTTCGCTCGTCTCAGGCGCCAAGGGTGCAGCCGGGGCTTAATTAGAATGCGTTTTAAATATTGATGGGGCTCCTTGTCCCTACTGTAAGGCCGCGCAGGGAAACTGGAGCACAGGAGAGGAAACTTGATGAGAGCAAACACACACTCTGACAGCTCTGAACTGACTGGCTTATTCATTAATTAAAATGAGATGGATGGCTGAAAAGAGGGAATGAATGAGAGAGTAGACCGATAGATAGAGAGATAGATAGATAGAGAGATAGATAGATAGAAAGATAGATAGATAGATAGAGAGATAGATAGATAGATAGATAGATAGATAGATAGATAGATAGATAGATAGATACTGTAGGTATGTTAGGTTGATTGATTTAACTGTGTTTCAGACAAAACAAGCCATTTCAAGACGATCCCATGAAGACTTAACAATAAGTCAATGAAGAAGAAAAAACTGGAAATGTTTGTCAGGATCAATTAACTGTTGCTGTTGAAAAAATATGCATTATCACCAGCCTTATCTTTTAAATATTGAGTCCTCCAATCCAAACTAATTGTTTAGGGTTAGCAATATATCGTGGCGTAGTTAAAAGTTAATGACGTTGGCTGTTGGTAAGTGAAAGGATGTGAGACGCAGAAGTCACATGCTTTGTACAAAATACTATTACATCCAGACCCTTTCCTTAACAGGTTACGTCTTTTGCTTCCGACCAAGGGGTGACCACCGGGTCTAAAAAGGTAAGCCAATGCGTAAGTGCCTTAAACCTGCAGGACCCAACTGGTTGAAAAAACTAATCGGATTAGATGGAAGTCTATGACAAAATGACCCACTTGATTTATTACCTCAGTAAACATTTTTGTTTCAAGTCTTCTTCAAAACAGCATGATGTTCATTTTATAAAGTATGATCCCATCTAAAGCAAAAGAGATGATAACGCAGGGTATCCTTTAGGTCAGGGCTAGCTCAATAGGGGTAGAGGCGTACCAATTCATATCCCTGCCCAGTGCTACCCTCTCATTTCTCCCTTCTGGCTCCAAAATGCCAAAACGTCAAACTTAAGGCTTCAAAATGGTTGTCCACAAACCAATGGCTGATGTCACGGTTGCTACATGCTCCTCAACAAGATCCCTCTTTTGTTTCTTACAGACTACAGTCAATATTTATACAAGGACGAAAGGTCGCATGTCAGTAAATATAAGCCTACGTTCTTTTAAGGGTTTTTCTAGTCAGAGCAGTCTAGAAATCAGAAGAAATAGCAAATTGAGGTCATATAAACTTACTCAACATACTATACCAACACTCCATCTTTCTATGGCTCTCATGCTTAACAGGAGCCTTACATAAAAACATTGAGAATACTCATTTTTTTGGTCCAACTGGTGATTGTAGTGCTCCTGCATTATGTTCACAGAATGTTAGATATAAACAGCGAGCGTTTCTAGGGAACATACACACAATCCCAGCACTTTGGCAAATGTCGTCCAGGAGCACAATTTGCAGGAAGTAAGAGCAGAGCTGCTGTAGACTTTGAAAACTTCCAGACCACTCAGTGTCACAACTGTTGTAGAAATAAAGCTTTACGCTAATGTGCCAGGACATGATTCAGAGGAAAAGACAGAATGGAACAAGGTTAAAGAGAAGAGGATAACATATACATATGGACACAGAGAAAGAGCAAAGTCAAGGGCATAATATAATGACATAAAAACAGAAGAGCACAACAATAACTCAGTGATGTGTTTTGCCATTAAATCACTTTAAAGATTTAATTGCCATAAAATAGCTGAAGCTGAAATCGGGGCAGTGGAGGATTGGGGGATGAAATCAAATTCGAAAGAGAAGTTTGGAATGTGGCCAAGGCAGAGGAAAAGTGGGGAGAGAAAAGGGTTTTGACAAGTGACAGGAAGAGAAAGAGAATAAAAGGAAGGACAGTTAGAAGAGAGGATACAATCTAAAAGACTCAACAAGAATTAAACTAGGAGAGAAAAGACAGTGAAGGCCAGATTGGAAAATTGCGCCAATTCTGTTTTAGAGAGATATCTTTTTTTATGTGAAAGGGGAAGAATAGCCCAGTTTCCAATACAGTGTGTTGTAACATATTTAAGTGTCTGTCCAAAGTGGAAATTCTCTGTTTACCTTGTGCAGGGTCAGCCAGGTTACAGCACCGCCAGAGCGGAGAAAAGTTCAAGGGATAGTTTGGAGAAGCAGGAGTACCAGCACAAAAGCTAAGCAATGTATTGCTGTGCTATGCAGCAAAACATATTTTAGATACCTAAACAAAGTTATATTTATGCTATATTTATACATTTTTCAGCCCTTTCTGACACAGGGACTGAAGCCGTGATCTATGCTTTCTTCAAAGCTACGAGAATGCTTTGACAAAAACAGTATTTTTTTACCTTGCAGAACACGGGAGTTGATGGTCTATCGCTGCCCAACCAGCAACCTCTGGGGCTGAGCAGTGAGGCCTATGCGGAAGTGCCAAAAGCGCAAACATGCCCATAAACTTTTGGCACTGAGTGCAATTTGCCTTTTTTTGTTTCTGATTGCAATTATTCTTGTGGCAAAGTAAAATGGTGCTTGAGGCCAATGCGTCGGATGTGAGGGTTGAGAGTCAGCCTGAGCCAGAGGTCTTGTCAGGAGGAGCTTGCCAGAGTGCTACTTCGATCCAAACTTCCCAAAGGCAAATAAGAGAGAGAGGAAAGGGAAAAATGTAACCCAAGGATTTAGGAAAGGAAGGAGAGGGAAAGGAGAAATAATTTGTTCGTACACCAACCTTTTTATTCTTGTGCACTTTCAAACAGTACACATGTAGGGGAGCTGTATTTATTGATTTTTCAGTGACACAACTATCCTGTTACTACATACTAAAACAAATAAGTCTGGGTATGACCCCCCCCCCCCCCCTTTTAAAATGCCCTTCAGTTACCACCAGTTATTTGAAGATCTGTAAGTGCTAATGTTTGTCAATTGGACTATTTTTCGCAATAAGGCTTGTTTGCAAATTTTACGCCCAATGTATGAATATTACCAAATTGAATGCAAATAGCACAGGAGCACCGAGACACTATTTGTTTGACTGCTTGAACATTAGGGGTGCATTTCACCCTTTGAGGTGCTTTTAGAATGTCTTCTGTGTTACCGCAATACATTGTTTGAATTCGTCCACAATTAAATAAGTACCTCAAACAACCCCACTTCAAAAAATCTGAACAGTCTATTTAAGGAAATACTTCTGTCATCTGCAGTTTCCAGCGTATCAGTCAAATCTCCGTTTAGGTTCATAAGAACATCAAACACAAAGCACAGCTGTGACATTAGAAAAGGTGGAGATGAAACCTCAATGATTCCCGCAGGGAAATCAAGATCAAAAACTCCAACAGATGAAAGGCTCAGATATAGATAAACATATAATAAAGTGAAAGAAAGAAAGTGACACCAAGATATTACTATATATTATTATATATAATATATTATTATAGACACAGGCAGCTTGCAGAGTTCTGATGTACATTGGTTTCAGTCCTATCAGTGCCAGAAAACCTTGCAGAATGCAAAGATAAAGGTGACATGCTACATCCTACTGTAGCCACATTACAGTTAATAATATTAATACATTTTATTTAGAGGCGCCTTTCAGGACACCCAAGGTCGCCAAGTTCCAAGTTGAACAAGAAGGGACAAATATGGACACAATCTGACCAGAACAAGAACATTTGTAGAAGCACAGAAAACAAGTTAATTCTGAATGTATTAATATTAATATTAATATTTGGGAGCAGAACAACATGATGAAAGGCTCAGATACAGTCATTGAGATATTTTATATTATTACAACTGTTTTTTTTTTTATTGTCATTCATTATCTGTTTATACAGCAGCCCCCACGTATTGGCACCAATAGGAGTTATAGTGGTTGACAATTACTGTACATTAATACACATAACTATGTTTTATAACCATTTACTAATAAGCTAATAATTTACTTTAGCAGAAACTTTGTTTGCACCCCAAGCAAGCACTTAAAGTTTTCTCACATTACTGAGAAAACTTTATGGAGATGTGATACGTCATCATTTGCATAAAAACAATCTGATGGGTTATGCTCACAGCCCCTGGTAGTATTGAGTTTATAGTTTTGAGGTAGTGAAGAAGTTGCTACCTAAATAATTGTACTGTTTCTAATGCAAAGGGAGGCAAAGTTGTGATGGTGGATGAAACACATAGAAAGCAAAGAACAGGACGACAGCAGGGATAATCTGTTCAGAGTCTAACTCTTTTACAGAGGGGAGCTAAAGTAATTACTGCTGAAGCATGTCTGTGATTTCCAAATCTGCCATCTCACAACTCTTTGACTCTACACTAGAACCATTTTCTGCTTGTTCTAACCCCTGCGTGATAAACCCAGTACAAGTAAAAGCATGGATGGATTACTAAACTAAACAAGTGGGGCCCAAAGTGTCAGGGGCTCCCTTACCTTCACCTACAAAATGTCACTCAAAAGAGATACGTACCAACCAGGAAGACACTCAAAATGAACACAAATGATTACAAAGAGACCATCAAATCAAATGGGAGGTTAAAAATCTCTAATAAAAAAAAGTGGAGAAGAAACAGCGAGGAAGAATAATATTAAATGATAACATTTGGACTGGAGAGAAGTGATGATAGGGAAAGAAACAGTGCAGAGGAGGAATGAAAGTAATGGAGAAAGTGAAGGAAAAGACAGAACTGAACAGAGAAAAATAAATAAAAAAAGAGTAAGAAAAGAAGAAAACTTTGAAAGGAGGGCAGAGAACAAAAAGAGCACTTTAAAGGTGAAGGCTGTGGCCTTGACTAATCGTCCATACGGCTGGGTGGCAGCCGAGCCACAGGGAGCCGCTCGCTTTGTGTGTGCATGAGTGAGAGAGAGCGTTGAATATGCATTGTTTTCTGTCAGACGTCAGGCTGCCAGCAGGTTACCAGCTTGGCCCATTATAGCCAGGGAAGACAGCTAACATGGATCATGCACAGTTACACACACAGACACAGACACAGAGGCAGATGTTGCCTAAAGGTACACACGCACACTCAAGCACACTGACACATATGACTGCATGTGCACACACCGTACATACAGTATCACCTGACAAATGTTTGCACAGCCCATACACTCTCTCTCTGTTTCCTTTCTCTGCACCATTACTCTTCTCTGTCTTCCTGTACTCCTCTATAAAAACATTGAGTCATAGCCCTCCCTCTTTGCTCACATGAAAAAATAAGTTTCGGCAGGTGTAGAATAAAGGTTATGTCAGAGTCATTTAAAAAAAAGTGTTTGTTGTTGTAATACTAATTTCAGCCACAAGAGGCTGAAGTACTACCACTACCCCATGTTCTATATAGGATTAAATCAGTTTTAATTCATCGACGCACTCTAAACACAATACTTGCATCACTCGCTAGACCTCCGGGGAGGAGGCGGGGCTTACCTTTTAGATACTATGGCCGAAATAACCCCTATTCCCTATTGCCGCTTTTTGCATGTTGTGGAAGTCCCAGATTCATCGGAAAATCAAACTGCTGTCATGTTTGGGTCCATAACATCAACTAAACACTGGACCGACTGCACTTTGTCAGTTGTAAGACGTGGTGTACAGCATAGTTTTGCAGGCTGTCATTTAAAAATAAATCTGGGTTGAGTGAAAAGAAAATGTAACTGCATTGCGGTTGTTTTCTATTTAAAAACGCTGGGTTTGTGCAGGATGTCCTGTGACTCGCTAGTGACGATTCTCTCTGACCAATCAGTTTTCTTCAGTGTTTTAACTCCAACTTTTATTATCGTATAAAAATACCAATCAAAGCCGTTATGCAAGAAAATAAAAAAAATTAAATATAAAAGTCAGTTTAATAAAATAAATGCTGTGAATGTCGAAAGAAAATCCCAACATAACATCTTCTCATTTTAAGCCTGGGTACTCTCAGACATTACTAATTAATGAAATTCCATATTCTAAAATGTATCTGGGGATCCAACTGTGAACAATGGATCCCATGTGGAACATTTATTTAGGCCACAATGCAATAAGTATCAACATATTTCACTTCACCAATGAAGCCTATAAGAGAACTGATAACAGTCTTCTTCCTTGATATAATTATTTTTCAACTCAACGCTATTCTTCAGTGCTACTGCTCCAGATGCTAAAAGCATTGGGGCTCCTGTCATGTTTGCATACAGTAGAGCCATCACCAAACATTTATGAAACTGGGACCAACGTTTGAATGCCAAAACAGCATTGCCTTTACAGATAGATAAAGCCAGGATTGTTTAAAATGTCATGTCTCAAAAAGGGTGAAGGTCTTTATCAGACTCTATCAATGATCATCATAAAAAGCAATGACTGAAGTGTTCTCCTCCCTCCTCCTTCCTGGTTGGTACGGCTTATAAAAACATATTCCCTGGTGAGCCACTACCTGCACAATCTGGGAACAGTTCAGTTTCTGTTCCTGATGAGGAAAAAGATCAAATCTGATGTTTGCAAGCAGCAACAACAACAAGGATATAATTTGTCTGTAAGAAACTGCTACTAGATCAGCTCTCTCAAAAAAATAACTCTTCTTGCAAGTGAGTTTTGAATAATGGTGTGATACTAGGTTCTTAGGGTGCATTCATAAGAACACAAAGTGAAAATCACAGACTAATGAAGTTTCCTGATAATTGGTTTGCATTCAGACTAACGTAAACACACTTTTCCATTTTGACTTAATGTATTTTAATTATCTCCACTGTAAGGTGGAAAGCTGTGGAATCAGTCTTCGGACTACTGGGGTTTCGGAACAATTGACAATCCCCACTACAGTTAGCAGTTGTAGCAATTGTAATTCAGAAACCCCTGCGTAACGACCTGCTTCAGACAGGGGGTTGGCGGTTTGGGATCTATAATAAATTAAGATAAATATTGTTTGTGTAGAGGTTTTCTGACTTTGGCAACTCCCAAATATCAGTATCCAAAAATACATTGTGTCAGACAGCATTGTCAGGGTTTCAAGATTTCAATGAGCAACTGTTTTTTATGGCAAATTCTGAACTGCAGAACAATCTGTTTAAGAAGTGAATAGATCAATTTGAGTGCTCATAACATTTTAAGGGGAAAATCTCATTATATATTTCAGTTCTGTATATGAGCCATTAGGAATTACCCTCCGAGACAAGTGGCTCAGGGTAAGCGATCAACAACCAAAAAAAACAACCAAAATGAGATTTGTGGTCCTCTCCTGTGTGAAGTATCTGTAACAATCTTGACAGAAAACAAGCAGATTTTGATGAAAATGAGTGACAGGAATGTTCTTGGCAGGGGATTGAAAATGTGTGCCTTGTCGTTTGGAAGTATTGACCCCCCCTCTTCTTCTCCCGGTCTCCAGCGGATAATGGATTTACCTGTACTATTAGGCTGGAATGAAAGGATGGTGTGACAGTTTTGTTTACCCGTGAGGAGAATGTGTAATCTCTAGGCATGAATTTACATTAGTCATCTGATAGAAAATGCATTTATTGTAGGGAAAGTCTGCATAAAGCTTTATTATGGGATCTCTGGTTAGGGTCATATAACCATATTATGTGATTTACAGTGAGAAGCACAACTGATCTCCATATCAAACACCTGCTTCTTCTTATATATTAACACCTTATGTGTAACTTTCTGTAATCACATGAAGACATTTTTCATGGAAACTTACACTTACATATCACTTTATTAGGTACAACTTGCTAGTACCTAGTACTTTTTGTCTTCCGAACTGCCTTAATTCTTCGTGGCAGAGATTCAACAAGATGCTGAAAAATATTCCTCAGAGATTTTGGTCCATATTGATATAATGGCAGATGCTGCAGATTTGTCGGCTGCAAGTCCAGGATGCGAATCATCCAGTCCACCACATCCCAAAGGTGCACTATTAGATTGAGCTCTCGTTACTGTGGAGGCCCTTTGAGCAGCAGAAAACTCATTGGCATGTTCAAGAAACTAGTTTAAAATGATTTGCTGAGTGGCATGGTGCGTTTTCCTGCTAGAAGTAGCCAGTAGAAGATGGGCACATAGTGTTAATAAAGGGATGCAGATGGTCAGCAACAATACTCAGGTAGGTTGGGACATTTAAATGTCTCTTGATTGGTACTTATGGCCCGCACACCATTACACCACCACCACCAGCCTGAACTATTGATACAAGGCATGCCATGCCACAAGAAAACAAGTAAGCTTGTTTCCCAGAGTGCAAAATTATTCCTTGACATCCTAGTTTCACAAAACTAGCAAGTGTGGGCGGAAATTGTCTCAACATACCACTCCATTCATCTGATCAATGACAACTAGAGATACGAAAATATAATTGGTGTTGAGAGAAGATTTACACAAATTGCCATTTTACACTGAGTAAAGATTTTTATTTTGAAAAGCCTAATCGTCATCAGACGTTTATTTTTACCCAATGCGCTTCTCCTTTGCTCTAGACACGGACTTAACCTACAAGCAACCAAAACCCGCTCAAACAGTCATTACTAGTTACAAACGGAAATCAAAGAGCTTCCGGTACCAAAATCTTGCCCTGTTCCCTACAGATTCTGCATTGATATTCGGATGTCTGTTTATAGAGACATTTTCACCAAATTCCACCAATACCAAGACTCTCTGCACTTATTTAAATGAACCATCCATCTGTCAGCACTTCTCCATGCAACCATGCACTGTGCACTGTGCGCTCTGCATTGGGCACCAAAATGCAACAAGGTTGGGCAAAGCCAATTTCACGTACAGGGAATACCAAACGGCCAGAGCATTTTTCTTGCACTGTTCGTTGCACCGCCACAACAACAGGGCTCAAATTCAACTGTAGTTCCACCACTCATTTTTTGTCCCAGTCATGCTTGCCATCAGCAATCTCTCTGAACCTCTGTTTATACAATGCCTGTGCTCAAAAGAGTATTGCTCTTTC
Organism: Cottoperca gobio; assembly: GCF_900634415.1. Lineage (NCBI taxonomy): Eukaryota > Metazoa > Chordata > Actinopteri > Perciformes > Bovichtidae > Cottoperca > Cottoperca gobio. The sequence continues at coordinate 22,847,571 of NC_041364.1, forward strand.
TTCAGTCCAATTCAATATTGTTTTATTTATATATTATTGTGACCCCAAGTAGGTACCTCATATCTTAACCCCTATTTGAACCCACATATCCACATGTATCCGTACTACTTTTCGCTTTAACAGATAAATTATGCAAAATGCATTGACTATTGTTGTTCTGAGATTTGAGAAAAGAGAATGGATATTCTAAAGGTTTAGATTTGAATTCACTATGTTAAATAACACTTTTGAAATTTAAAACTTCTGCTTTAGCTAATGTAATGGTTTATGGGGAAAGTGTTGGATTGGAACCCACAAAATTGCAAGAGCACAGTACACATCTTTGCACAGCGAACCACTAGGGTGCCTCTACATAATACGATTTGACTGCTGAAATCTATATGGAGGGAAAGAATATAAAGAGGGTGAATGGGGGATTGTGGAAGGCAGTTTTTGTGCGAGGAGAATGGATAATCTATAGGCATGGATTTACATCTCCTCTTCTGTGGAGCTGGTTTGGCACAGAACCACACGATTTATGAAGACATCAGCTATGCGGCTTTCAGTCAAACTGTTTGGAGATGAATCTTGGTGTGTGTGTGACTGAAGAATATTTTTTTTTTTACCGATGAAGACATCAATCATGATTTGGTCAGTGAACACCCATGCAGATTAAACGGCAGCAACAGATTATATTATGTGTGCACGAGGTTTACCGGGTTCTCGTGGCCTGCTGTACATTAAATGTGAAAACCCACACTATGGAAGTTTATGATACATATTATAGCATTGACATACATTACTTCTCTTCCTCTCTCCTCCCCTCCCTCTCTTCTTCTCCCTCTCTATCTGTATGCATTTATGTAAATGTTGTTACTAACTCATCATCCGAGGTATCATCCCCGGAGTGTCTGTGTCTCTCATGTGGCAGGTTGCCACTGATAAAGTTTACGTCAGGATCAGGAATCGTGGCTGCGCCTGCTGATCTGGTCCTGCTGGATACCGGGAAGCCTTATTGACATTTTCCTGGATTCATCCAAACTTTCTCTTTTTCAACACAACATAATTTCTGTCAAATGTTGTATTTGTACTATGTTGTTTATCCTGTACACACGACATCTATTGCACGTCTGTCCGTCCTGGGAGAGGGATCCCTCCTCAGTTGCTCTCCCTGAGGTTTCTTCCATGTTCCCCCTTTAATTATGGGGTTTCTTTTAGGAAGTTTTTCCTTGTGCGATGCGAGGGTCTAAGGACAGAGGGTGTCGTAACCTGTACAGTCTGTAAAGCACTACTGAGACAAATGTATAATTTGTGATATTGGGCTATACAAATACATTTGATTTGATTTGATTTGATTGTCACTATGTGTTTGGGAATGTCAGTAAGGCTGAGCTTTGCATACTGATGACCGTGCTCCAACAGAATAGAGTATATGCTTACTTAGCTTCACACCAAGTAAGCTCATTTCACTCTAAAGATTAAGGGAACAATTTGCATCTTAATCCTCCGTAACATGTAGTCACAAGCACATAGCAGCTGAACAGTGAGCGGTCAGGGATCTTCAAATGCAACGAAAGTGCTTACATAGCTTGTGTGAATATTAATTGCTCTTTGCTGAAGGTCTGATAAGAAGTTGAAAAATTCTTTGTTTTCTCTCAACCAAAGCAGGATCCTATTATTACTAAGCATGCCATACCAGAATATCAAAAGCATCAAAGGAGAGCTTAAACTCACTTGCTGTGAATATGAGTTTGCTTGAGAATACCAAAAAAATAGCAAAAAAAATGCATTCCAGGAATACTTTTGGCATTGAATTTAAATGATACTGTACTAATAGTGATACAGTAGTATTTTACAGCGAATCTGCATACTGTTGGAATCAAAGCAGCGTGTCAAAGATTCAACAAGGAGAGCAATCAAACCCTCAGGGATGTACAGAAGGAGAGAAGCAGACATTAATCACAGAGATATGAAAAATACATCTTTTCAAGAGACATGCCTACACAAACATATGGCATTCTACCATCCACGTGTATATTTATGGATTAATAAACTCACAGGAAGAGACTGGAGATGTGGAAAGCTGAATAAAACAGGAAAGTTAACATCATGTGGGAACAGAGCTGACAGATTGTTTGATAAGCTTACAATTACCGATGCACGGTCAGTATAGGTATCAGTCACAATAAAATCACTGGAATGGATATTGTAGGTAAAAAAAAAAGGAAAAGTATAATCCGTTATAATCTATCAACAACTGTCATTTAGGTAAAGGCTACATTGAGTGTTAAATTTCATCCAGTATTTTAACCTGGAATTACAATTCATTTTGTTATTCAATATACCCAGATTTAAACTTTTGCACAAAGTTGCACTTTAAATTATATTTTGAATGTTTGAATAGTACTGATCAATCAAAAATGCTGCTAAAAGTTATGTGTGTGAAAAAAAGTAAAAAATAAATAAACAGTATTTCAGAACTGATTCATGTTTTGGGATATGAATTTAATCCTTTAGGGGAATAAAATATTTGTCTCACAGTTAAGCTTGATGTTTTCTTGACTAAAGTGAAGCAAATATAGTATTGGATTGGTATTGTCAGATACTTTAGGTTGCAAAATTGGTATTGGACATGAAAAAGTGTATTACTGAGTCATCCCTACTTACAGTTAGGTGATGTGGCAAATGCTTATCATTAAGTCAAAACCTTTGTTATAACATGAAACAAAATGTTGATGCCCCTCGCTGATTAATGCTGCCTCAGCTAACCTGGCAGCCCTGTGGTCAGGTTTCAATAATCCAATAAAAACCAATAAAATATTAGTCTGTCTCTCAATTTTATTCAAACCGGCTCTCAGACACAACCCCTATTGTCCCTTGTGAAGATGCAAATATTTAGAAACGGGTCACGAATATATAGTTATACAAATTTTAAAGTCTCAGCAATTTCCTAAAACAGCTGGGCACTGTAGTTTTTAGAAAACGATACTCAGATAAAACAGGTAAACAATAAACAGGACTAATCAGTTGGGGACTATTTTAAGCGATGGATTAACTCACATTTCGTGCCCTGGTGAGTATTTACAGCAGCTGGACAGTGTATGTGGATTTTACTCAAAATAAACTACAGTGTGTGTGTGTGTGTGTGTGTGTCTGTGTGTGTGTGTGTGTGTCCATGGTAATGAAGGAACATGTCACCCAGTGCAACATTGTGTCTCATTGATGGAGACTCTACAGCACAGACAAATTGATATATCAGACTTCGGCTACATAGACAATAATTTGTTTGTAGGATCAATTCATTGTTAATTTTCTATTTTTAACTATACATTATCTGTCTTTTTCTATGTATATATCATAAGTACCAACACTGTATCATGGGCTATGACTTTTGTTCCATAGAAGAAGTACGTGGTTTGTAAAGACTCTGAAGAGGCAGGTCAACTCTCTAAACGAACAACCTCTGAAATGTTGTAATAGCTCCGTTGCCACCAACAGTATCAAATGATATAGAGAGGTTAAAAATGTTCACATAGCTTAAAGCATTTACTGCTGACTAATATGAGCTGCTTGTCTATACAAAATGTTTCAAAAGATTATATACACTGTAATAAATATTCTGTATTATATACAGAATAAATGCTCTACCAAAATAATATAAGCCTATTTTACAAAGCACTCGAATGCTCAGGGGATGTAATTATGATCATTCATGATGGAATATTACCGTGTCACACATTGCTTCTCATTCTATACTGAAGTCATTGTAGTATACAGTGCGTTCATGTGTGCATCTCATATATTAAAAGACATGCTTGCTAAGCCTTTAGTAAATAAGAAACCATGTCGTCTGATTCTACAGCAGCGAGCCAGAGCTGATTAAAGCAAACAGAATTTGATTTACACGTCATCATATTAATACGCAGAATCTGGACATTATTCATGTTTCTTTTTTTCCTATTAATGTCAGGTAGTGACAAGTAATGTAGAATTCTTTACTTCATGGAGCACTTTTAAAGCTCAGACATTGAAAAATGAATGAGCGTGTTATGTTTTGTGAAGAGACAGGTTTCTGCGGTAAAAATTAACCTTTCAACTTTCATTTCTGGATCCATACTTTCAATCTAATAGTTTAATTTGACATGCTATGAACCCGTTCCTGCAAATGAGATTTTAAAAGAGGTTTGTAAGCCCTTGTGAATGGAATTACTACATCAGACTGACTGACTGACAGTCTGACTTGAAAAGGTAAAACTGTAAAGCTGGATCAGCTAATGAACTGCTAATCCATTTTGTTCTGCACTTGTGGGTTTGACTCCCATTTTTGTCATCTAGGTGAACTTTCATAATTTCCCTTAGGGATAACTAAAACTTCACCATAATAAAGCAGCTAGTTATCCAAAAGTACAAAAAAAACATGTCACATACTTACACACGTAAAGAAGTTTCCTCCAAAAAGCAGGCAGAAGGGTAAATCTGCTTCATAGATAGGTAGACATCCCCACAATAGTAAATAAGGGGAGTTATTAAACCTGGTAGCAGTGTTTACAGTTTAAAGTACATAAATGATAAATACCCTATTTATGTCCTGTGCAGAGAAAGCCTATTTAATCTATATAACTATATTCTTCATGATGAAGTAGCTTTGAGGCTTTCTCTTATTTGGTGAGAAAGCTGGTAACAATGTTCAACATCCTAATATTGGGTGCGCTCCAATACCCATACTACCATACTATTTAGTATGCCAGAAAAATATTGAGTATGTCCCAGTACAGATATGTCAAATGCAGTATTCCAAAAGTATGCTTTTCTGACTATTCTGACACACAATCCTCCAAAATTATATATATGTATGAGTTCCAGGAGCAATGTTATGACAGTAGTACATTACCGTAGCAGCGGCTGTATCACCGACACTTTAACTATTCGATCACCAGTTGAGCTGTATATCAATTACGATTCACGTTTGCCAAAATTAGCATTCCGGTAAATATCACAGTTAACATGAATTATGGATGCACCTTGCTAACCAAGCTGAAAACACTTGCTATGCTAGCACTTCTGGCATCCATAAAAACAAGATGGCGACGGCCAAAACAACAAGAGACTTCAACAAAACAGTAGTCCACAAACCAATGGGTGACATCACGGTGACTATGTCCACTAATTATATAAAGTCTATGGGTGTAGCAGATACTCCTGTCTCTACTGTAGCTCCAAAATAAACAGACAAACATGAAGATGGTATTAATCTTCTCAACTAACTGCGGATAAAGAAGTGAGTCTATCTGTCTTCCTAGCTATCATTAACCGTCAGTGTTAACATGGAGCACCAGTTAGCCAAATGTTTTTTTTCTTGTCAATTTTCGTGCCTATTATGTTATGCTATTATGTTATTATGTTATTGTTATTATGTTATGTTCATTCGTCCCTTCCTTTCGTCCGCAGCCAAAGCGTCAGGCTCACAAGAACAAGTGGTAAGGACCTCAGAGACATCAGTCAGCAGGCTTAACATTAGGTCTCATACCCTTATTCCTCGAGTGTAACAAAGGACATTCTGCCTTCCAGTGTCCTGCTTCGTGACAATAGTTGCATGATTTACTCTTATCAAAACTGCCTCGAGTTTTGGTTTCAGACTTAAATGAACCAGACTTCCAAGACCGTGTGGGATCAAATGATGCAGCGTCAGACTTACTCCCTCTCCAGCCAACGTCAAAAGAACCCTTATGGAGCAGCACATATTCATCTGCTGACACAGCAGCATCAGCAGCAGTGACATCCTTCTTCTCAGTAATGTAGGTGGCCATTCGGCCAGGAAGCGAGTTTTTAAACTGCTCCAAAATCACCAACTCACATAAATCATTAAAATTAACGATTTCAAGGGCTGTTAACCAACGTTTAAAGTGAGTTGTCAGACCTCTCGCAAATTCCACATACGTCTGACCACTTCTTCTCTCCCAAGACCTGAAACGCTGGCGATAAGCCTCTGGCACAAGCTCATATGCCTTAAGCACGGCAGTTTTAATTTTTACATAGCTAGAGCTATCCTCTAAACTCAATGCCGAATATGTTTCTTGTGCTTTTCCTGTAAGGACGCACTGGAGCATTAGAGCATTCAACCAGCAAAACACAACTTCTATGAAAAAACAGGACCAGCCATACAGTGAAGTTTCCCTGTGTCTAATAAGAGAGTCACCCTCAGCCGGTTTGGATATTTCCCACTATCTTAAATTAGCCCCACTAAGTAAACTCCCTCCTAGTCTTATCCTAGTATTTACGCACTAATGACCGCTGGATCAGGGTGGCGACTAGCAAGCTAGCAACGCTCCCGAAACCACGGACATGCTCCCAAGCAAAGCTTCAACCACTTTACTTTCGCCACAACACTACAACAATCCCCCCGACAAACCCACAGGGAATGCCGCTACAGCCTACCAGGGAAAAATCCGCACCACTTTACCAAAACTACACACTGGGAAACATACACCTGTTAATCTGCTACGAGCATAAACAATAGCTGGCCCTAAGACCACAACTCTCCACAGTCCAAATAAGAATAACCTACAGCAGTTACACATCAAACAAAATCATACTGACAATCCCAACAGACCATCCAAATTATCCTGTTCAACCAAACCAAGAGTGTCCTCTTCCTAAACGCTACCAAACAACAACTGTTCACCGCTACCCGCAACAGCAAAACAAAAGAATCAGCCGGGTCACATACTCACATTTAATCACGGAACAACACGGAACGAGCCCCCAATTTGTCACAACCCAGGCTCTAGGGCAGGACAAACAAACGATAAGGACACGAAATGCCAAAATATATAAGCTATTTATTTGCAAACCGGACATAAGTTGCGAAGCAAGTTATGCAAACAAGAGACTAAGCCAAAACAACGGGGTTTCCTGGCTCAGGCAGGGAGAGAGAGCAGCATCGCGGATGCTGGGCCTTTTATGGTCCTGAGGTGCGCTGCGCCCAGGTGCTCCAGATCAGATGGAAAACTGCCATCAGCTCCACTGACACCTTAAACAGATACAACACAGTGACTGACACAAGACAGGTTAAGCAGGGGCCGTCACAATATGTATGTATTTATTGTGCTGTTAACATGCCTGGATGACCAGCATGCAAATGATGCATACTTGGCTAATTACGCATTTTAAGTGTACTTGTTTTGGTGTGGTTCATATTGTATAACGGTTCTCATAGTTGCCCTGGGTGTGTTTCTATGTGTGTAAAGCAAAGACAAGTAAATTATATATGTCAAAGTTGAATAAATGTTAAGGCTCTTCATGTATTATACATTACCATCAGACTGCTGTATTGGCTAGCAGTAAAACATTCATTGGTCCTCATTATGTTATAGGTAGTGTTGTTGTTCTAGAATAACACTCACCAATGCACTTCGTACACAGTGTGTGACTGGAAAAGTCCAGTTATAGTTGGTTGAAGAGAAACTCATATTTTAGGCAAGTGGCTGACTCCGACTGTCTGAGGGGCACGGGCAATTTCTTTTTTTAAAAAGGGTACTAGCTGCATACCAGTGTATGCAGTTGTATGCAATTTTTACATAGCTAGAGCTATCCTCTAAACTCAATGCCGAATATGTTTCTTGTGCTTTTCCTGTAAGGACGCACTGGAGCATTAGAGCATTCAACCAGCAAAACACAACTTTTATGAAAAAACAGGACCAGCCATACAGTGAAGTTTCCCTGTGTATAATAAGAGGGTCACCCTCAGCCGGTTTGGATATTTCCCACTATCTTAAATTAGCCCCACTAAGTAAACTCCCTCCTAGTCTTGTCCTAGTATTTACGCACTAACGACCGCTGGATCAGGGTGGCGACTAGCAAGCTAGCAACGCTCCCGAAACCACGGACATGCTCCCAAGCAAAGCTTCAACCACTTTACTTTCGCCATAACACTACAACAATCCCCCCGACAAACCCACAGGGAATGCCGCTACAGCCTACCAGGGAAACATCCGCACCACTTTACCAAAACTACACACTGGGAAACATACACCTGTTAATCTGCTACGAGCATAAACAATAGTTGGCCCTAAGACCACAACTCTCCACAGTCCAAATAAGAATAACCTACAGCAGTTACACATCAAACAAAATCATACTGACAATCCCAACAGACCATCCAAATTATCCTGTTCAACCAAACCAAGAGTGTCCTCTTCCTAAACGCTACCAAACAACAACTGTTCACCGCTACCCGCAACAGCAAAACAAAAGAATCAGCCGAGTCACATACTCACATTTAATCACGGAACAACACGGAACAAGCCCCCAATTTGTCACAACCCAGGCTCTAGGGCAGGACAAACAAACCAGTGTGCAGAAAGTTTGGTAACATGTAGGAAAGCCTATATGACACTGAATTGTTTTTTTTTATTATTGTCAAGGGCACCATAAAGATAATTTTATCATGTTTTATCCATAGGGGCATCCGGGAGGTATTTTTCAAACATGGGGGCGGTCCCCCCCCCTTACTTTTATCTGAGAGACCATTAGTGCCAAGCTTTAGTAAGCATCTCATTATATACCTTGCATTCTTGGAGATACTCTTTAGTATCGTAGTAATTTTCTCAGAAATTCACAGAGAATTGTAGTTTCAGAAGTGCTTATGTTCCCAATAGTACTAAACAATTAGCCCAAGATGAATTCACAAATGTCTGGCTCCTGAAAGGGACTTTGTTTATTGATATTACTTTACTCTCTGACCTTGTACCCATTAACTAACAGATTAAATATGCCAATTTGTGCATAATTATCTCCATAAATTCCCCGTATTTTTTTTCAAAGTCAGATATATTTGGCTCCCAAACTGACTTTTCAATAATAGAATACAGTCTGTAAAATTAGAGTTAGGGGCTGTTTAAATCTCTCCACAACTGAAGCTCATTTTGTCTACACGCGGTTCATTCAAGGTACAACCGGTACGTAGCCAAGTGCAAGGACATTAAGCAGAGAGGACAATTGGACCTGCTGTAATCTCTGTGTCCAGGAGATAGACAGCAGTAAGCAGAGTGACCGCTTTGTGAGAGAAGGGGATTACTGATTAGCCTGTGTGTGTGTGTGTGTGTGTGTGTGTGTGTGTGTGTGTGTGTGTGTGTGTGTGTGTGTGTGTGCGTGAGAGAGAGAGAGATAGAGAGAGAGAGAGAGAGAGAGAAGATTAATCTGTCTGCTGAGACTGATATGTTCGAATGCAGTTACTCACAATAGGATATTACATACGTAAATGATATAACAGCTAATATAATTGTTGCAACCATATCCAGTTATTGTTTATGGTGGGGAAACAATATGACTACTACCATATGTAATTTTGTAAAGTAAAAAAATGGCACCTACAGGCTATGGGATCCTGATTTTCTACAGATGCCAGTGGAATAAATAAAATGTAAGATTGTGTATAGCACCATCTGGAGTGTAATTCCACAGGGCCTTTGTCCATGTCTAAGGGCCAGAAGTCATGTAAATGATGTGTATGTAATCAAAGATCAGGCTCATTTTAGTGGCAATAATTGTAGAATATATAATAATATAGCTGTATGAAGAAGGTATTACAATGATGATAAAAACGGTAGTGGAAGTCTTAGAAGAAATTCCAGAAACTGTCACAATACTGTCACATTACCACAATATTATAAGGTATTATAGTAAATATAGATCTATGTATAAAGGCAGCATTGTCGGTAATTTACCCCAATTCTGATTTCAGAACCATGGTTTACTTATTTAAAGTCTATGTTAATGATCCAAGCTAAAATATGCTATGATACAAACCTGCTCAGCTTTGATATATGGTAAACTATGATTTACGATCCCTTTTCAGGCGTGTTGCAGTTTACAGAACTTTCATAGAAATTTGTCCCCTGATTTTTAATCATTATTCTAAGAACTCTATAGAGCGTTTAAAGTGAAGATGGGAAGAGAGGCTAAATGTGGTGGGATTTGAGAGGGTGTTACTTCCAACTCGTTAAATACGCACCTTGCTCAGTGGCCCTATGTATCAAACTATGATGTAGGGCTGCCTCTAGTGGCCGTAGTTAATATGACACGAGTAAAGACGGAAGTCAGGTGACGTAGTATAAAGAGCGACAAAGCTTAGGGAGAAGATCGGGGTGGATGGATGGGTAAAAAAACAGGACTTTCACCCATGTTAGACGTGTGTATGTATTTTAACCCGAACCATGATCCTTTCCTAAATTTAACCAAATACTTTTGTTTGACTTCACAAGGTGTTTAAAATGTGCGTCCATATGTGATGGTTTATGTTGACTACTTAACATACGTACGTAACTTAAATTACATAACAAACATACTTATTTTAACCCAGACCATGATCTTTCCCGAGTGTTTTTGTTATCATATGTAAATATTAACTTTCTCACACGCAATGATTAAAAACTAAAATATTTATATTTATTATTTTTATTATTATTATTATTATTATTATTATTTTTAATTAATCCATTCATCAATTATTATTAATAATTATGTTTCATATGGGAATTGTTTAACATAAAATAAGTAAAATAAATGTCATTGAAAAAAGCTCCGTAGCTTAACTATATGTTCTTATTAATTATCAATGGTACCAGTGTGAGTGGCCAATTCAGAGATTTTCATACAAATTTTTATTTTTTGTAGTGCTCTAGTTTATGTGTGGACTGCGAATAGTTTATAATTCCACTTTCTTATTACCCATGTCCTTGTGTTACTTTATGCAAGGGCACTCATCCTGTCTGCTTATTACTGTTACATTTTTAATTCTTATGCATTTTTATACAGCAACGCCTTCATGCTAATTGTCTCCATTTGATGGGTTTTACTGCAAACTACAATGTCGGTTTGGTTGTTGACTTCTCTGCATAAGTTATTAATTAGAAAATGAGGCTGAGTGGCTCCTTTGACCTCTAGCATCTAAAAACGAAGCCACACACATGCACACACTGCCATGCAAATATGTGACAAAACGTGTGTGTGCACACACAGAAACAGTGACACAACCAACCCTTATTAATTATGAAATACAAAGTGCAACTAAGAGAGATGCTTCCAAAAAATAACTTGTTTGCTAGAGTTAGAGAATTAAGTTTAGGGTCAAAAGTTCATGGATTTGTATAAACCTGGCATGATTAATGCTTAACTTGTAAAATATGAAAATGAATTTCATTTACATATTTAAAGAAAGTAAATCTTTTTACCAGATTATCTTGTTAGGGGCCTCGTTGGGCAAAACTGAGTTGTGACCTGTTTGTGGTCAATTTGTTTAGGAATTTGCACCTTGTACATTTTTACTCTAGGCCCTGTGTTTAAATGCACTTTAGGTATATTTGCATTAACAAGCCTTGTTTCTGACTAGGGCTGCAACTAATTGGAAAATTATTTCACCAATTTATTAATTAGGAAATAAAATGTGAGAGAAATATGCGTCAAAATGTACTAAAGCCAAAGCTGACATCTTTAAATTATTTCTTTAGTTTAACAGTCCCAAACCCAAAACAAAAACTATCACATTAGTCAAAGAAAAAAAGCACATCCTCACATCTTAGAAGTCTAGGTGTGCTGTGTGATTTTGTTACAACAATACATCATTACCGTTTTACAATAAACTACACAAAAAGTGATGCATTTTTATGTTTTTGAAGGTCATGCACCTCCTGCTCCAGTCACATCTCCTGCGTTTCCTCAGCCCTTTAAATGGGTGTGTTGTTTCAAATTACTTTATGAAATTTATGAAAAACGTTTCCAGAGAGGTAAGTATTACAGAGGCCATTTTGCACAGATATGAATACAGGTGTGCCTTGATATTTCCAGCTTGCACTTTGTTGTGCCTCAGAGACAAAAGGTTTGAAAGCCACTGTAAAATAAATTGCTGAATAATTTCAGGTATATTTGTCAACATAAAATGTACAGGTATATCAACATACTGAATATGTTGTCTGACTCGGGGTTGTTGGTTTTGTCGAATGATGATAATTGACGTAACACAAGCTAAACAAAAAGCCTGTCACACACTGTGAGTAAAATTCAAATTACAGAATTAAAGATTAACAAGGGAGGACTTGATTGAATTATTTATAAATCAGGTGTGTACCTATAGGTAGGTGGGTGTTTGTGTGTGAGGTCAGGTTCAGCAATGCATGTTGAGAGCAGCTCTTACTGAATGTGTGTTGAATGTTTGACTGCTTTTACATGAATCAGTTAGTAATCATACTGACAGCCATGTGTCACAACTAATCCCTCCAAAAATATGAATGTATTTGATCAAGTTAGCAACAAATCATCAACACTCACTGATGTTTAAGTCATGTTGATGCTGTTTAAAGTTTAATAGGTAGCATTAAAAATAATGTTAGTAAAATGTGAAATTATTTACGTTCTTTTCAAATGATCCTCAACCAGTTTACTGCCAGGACTGGATTTTACTATCAGGCAAAATAAGTTGAAAATATGTATGAGTGTACTTTCTTATTAAATGAGGGCCAGACCTTGAAGCTTAAGTTCTACTTCTGGTAATGATTTAGCATTATTAACTCAGGATCAGGCCAGCAGGAAGCAAGCTCCGGATGGGATCCACAAAGTATATCATTGCTACATTTGTTCCCCCTCTGGGAATAAACTGCCAAACCTATTATATTGGTACTGACTGTGTTATTACTAAACTTTCTAGCACACATTTATACAAATTTTAGTCGAGAATTTTAAAGGAATAGCTATATAGATTATATTGACACCAATCTCAAGGCTGGATAGAAAACTGGAGTTAGCATGTGGTTAGCTTAGCTTAGCCTCAAGATTGAAGGCAGGGGGAAACAGCTAGCCTGGCTCTGTCCAAAAAAAACACACATACCAATACCTCTAAAGCTCACTAACTAAGTAATTATACCATGTTTGTTTAATTTGTACAAAAACAGAGATGTTAAAAGTTTGGGGTTTATGTGCCTTTTTTTAGGGGGGCAGAACAACATCTGCGAGTAGTTTCCTGGAGTTTTGTCACAGTGAGGTTGTTAGGATTAGTACCCTGTCTGTGCAGGGACCAATATCAAAACTTGTGCTCAGCGACCATGTACAGTATATGACCATATCTGACAAACTTTCAAATCTGTTTGAAAAGTCGCTCGATATCACTAGATTACACCACGTTGTAAGTTATATAGTAATGATCTCAGAATGTAACTATTTAATCTATATGTGAGATTTAAAAAAATAAAATATATATAGAGAAAAAGTGACAAAAGTGGTTTAAAACTTACAAGAGCAAATTTTAGAGGATAGATGGGGATGTGAGAGCCACAAACACAAACTATTAATACTCAACTGAGGATAATACAATATAATTAGGTGATGAGAACATACATCACTCTTGTGAAATGGAATAAATGGAATCTTAATATTCCTGACCATTGTTATAAGTGCATTGTTATTAGGTGGTGCTATTTGTCTCTCGGATGTCCTCATCCCTAATACTGTTAAGCCCTACGCTGTGCGTGTTGTGCATGTTTACAGACAGTGTCACCTGTCTAGGAGAGAGACAGTGATGGTTGACCTAAAAACTAGACTAAAGTTTAGTAAACCAAAATAAACACATTGTATTGTCCTGTGTGACCGTATTTTTATTGCATTACATTTTCATGTTTCTTTTTGTTTTATCTCTAATTGTTGACTTAAAGTTTTGCCTTCATTTTTATAGTCATGTATTTATTTAGATTCAGTTTTAAATTTTAGATTATAGTCTATAACTTATTATAATTATTTATATATATATAATTAGGGAGAGTTCTTGTATAATAATGTTACGTATTATACCTTTAACCGACAAACTAGTTATATTGTTAGTTATTATTATTATTTTTTAAGCTGCTCATCAATGTGCATTGTGTATAGACTTTGGAACTGAAGTACTGTTTAAAGTTGAGTATTTTGAGAAAGAAATCAAACTTAAATTGTCAAGTTTAATTATTTATATCAAAAACACAAGTCGTACATTTTGCCAACTGATAAGTCAAACCTTTGCTTGTGATATGAGTGGAGTGCAGGTACTAATAACTTTAACAAGGTTTGTGCCACAGCAGTCAAAATAGGAACCAAGCCCATTTTCCGAAGTGTCATGTTTTAATTCAAGCAGTGACAACAGTGTCATTTTACACCACACAATGGCTTTGTATAATTCCTTCTCTGAAGCAAAGGTGACTGAGCTCTGGTTACACACCACTGTGGGTGGTGGAGTGTGTTTGTGTGTCACATGTGCTATGTGATCTCTGCTTGCCAGTGGCATCAATAAATATGCTCCAAAGATCATAAAGCAAGGAAGGGAAACACACACACATTGAAGGAGGGTGGTTAGGAGAATATGAGAGAGACCATGTGAGTAGTATCAGTTTGCAGTGCGCTTCAGCCACATGTGCTTAAGACCTATACAACGTCAATAGGGTTAATAATACCATGCATTAATCACATGGAGTCTCCTTTACAGTGGCTGTTTACGAGCTGCGTAATTGTACGTAACAAGATACAGTGCCTGCCTCTGTGTTTTACTTGCATGGATTTATTACATGGCAAACCTATGCTTTGAGGATACAGATGTCTGGTCCTTGCATCCAGCGTGTGTGTGTGTGTGTGTGTGTGTGTGTGTATGTGTGTGTGTGTGTGTGTGTGTTTGTGCGTGTGTGTGTTGTTTATGAGCAAGGTAGATTTCCTGCATGCATCTTTTCCTCCTAAGCTTCAGCTTCGTTCATTTGCAGTAGCATAAAGAAAATAACATTTAAATATTATTATTATTATGTTTGTTTATTTATTTTAACTAATGTTCTTCTTCTACATTGATAAAAAAATATTTTAACATGTGGATTTATTTTGTTTGTATTTATGTTTTGTACAGTTCATTAATATATTTGAAATGTTTTGTTTATGGATGACTCCTTCTGTCTGCAATTAAATATAGCACATATGAAGATGAATACACAGAATTTAAAAAACTTATTTTTGTCAAGTCTTATTAATAAATAATAAACTTTTTTAAATGACCTGTTTGCATCTGTTGGGGCTGTTGTGTTATTTTTGTTTTTTCAAAATTACCAGAAACAAAGTCCACACTTGGTAGGTGTAGAATGATAGTCCACTGTTGGTAATATAGGAATGTATGTGTGTGAGGTTGTGTGAACTGGATTAACTGTTCAGTCACATGTGGATATATCCTGGCTTTTACCTTGATGGATGATGTCTCGGTTAAAGTCTCACATTTGGAACAAATATAAATATTCTTATTAATGAAAAAGTAGGAGATTTGTAGGCTGTTTCTAGGAGTAGCCCGTTTGGTCGATCCATATTCTGTTCATTGTATCATGTGACCCTACAGTATGACCTTGTTTGGAGAAATTACATGTTTTCTTTTGGTCTCATTCAATAGCAATGCTGTCGATCAAAGGTTATCAAACTGTGAGTGCCGCCTTCCAAGAGGGGCCCAAAAGTGTTGAAGGGTGGCGCAGAGAGAGAGAGAGCCTTACACATAAAAAGCAACATTCCAGTCACTTCCACACAGGGAGGTATTAATTAAAGCTTATTAATTAAAATAATAATAAACTGGTGTTGATTCGGTAATGGGTATCGGGTACTGTAAAAGACAGGTGCATCCCTACAGAAAATAATCATGTTTTTAAGTTTTGACAAATTTTTTAAGTAATACAGTGATAAGTGTCTGTACATTAAAATGTACTATTAATGGTTCTAATTCTAATATGTATCAATTATAGACAATTAAATATATTTAAATAGACATATTTGGTAATATACTTACACTTATTATGGGTATTTGCACTGCTGCAAAGGTTGTTGTGACTTAAAATAGTTTCACCAAGTGGAACAAACACCAGCCACATCATACGGCGTCATTTTACGTGCCTCAAGCGATGTCCGTGTCACAGACACACACTGACACACACTGAATGCATCATTCAGCCAGAAAAACTGGTACAGTAGCGCATATGTGACAGTGTGGTGAGCAAATATAATAAATGTTCAGATTTTTTTTGTAGTGGTGACACACATTGATGCTGTAGGACAGTATCCAACCAGCTGATATGTCCCTGCAAAGACTTGTGCCAAGACACCGCCAGTGTGCGGACTCACATAGAAAACAATGGGTTCAGGCATTTTGTCCTTTTTTTTTTACGTCACCTCATTAACATTGTAGGAGATTATTTGGGTATATTTCTGTCCAGCTACATATAGATGGCCTTTAATTGGAAAATTGTAAATCCTCTGATAAAATGGTCAAATGTGTTGGATTTAGATCTTATACTTTTGAAGTGTTTGTCCTTAGAGAGCCCCTAACCACAGATCAGAACAGACCCAACAGTTTAATCTGGAATGTCATGTGTTAAATTTTTCAAATTGAACAGATCTTGCCACTTATTTAATTCCCACAAATTTGAAAGGTTAACCAATTACTACTAAAGGGTTTGCAACACTGGCGCTCAATGATGCGTTATGGCTGGAACATTTACATACTTCCATATAAACAAGCATATTTACATACATTAACACAGTAACATTTACAAAGGGTGTTTCATTTAACATTTATCTCTAATTATAGTAATTAACAGGGTGGAGTGTGCGGTGCATTAATGTACATTCAATTACAAAATGAATGGCATTTAATAAGGGGATATGATGTTGTGTTTTGATATACTCATTATGCTACTCATTTTGTGAGTAACCTTAATGCATGTTGTCTATATTTTGATGATGTCCCTGGTTAGTAATGCAGCAGCTGTTATATCTGAAGAAACACATAACAGAGTATCAACTACAGAAGCACACAAATTTTAAAATAATTTCAACAACAGAAGACACATCATAGTTCCAGATTTAAAGAATGACTGAAATGATCTGTGTGGCATTCAGCTTACATAAAGAAGATTAAAGCAACATTCAGCCTGCCTGTTCATGTGTTTGCGATAATAAGCCTCCAAGGGCAACAGCCAATACTTCTGGAGTATTGGTGTATTGGGCCAAGACTTCTCTTCCATGCACGGCTAATGATTTACAGTCCGCAACTTGAGACATGAGAATGGAAAATTAGCCAGTTTACAGGCTAATTTTAAGCTAAATTGTCGTCAGACGATAGCTGTTTTTGCTATTAAACAGCAAATTTGAGGAATTTAGAGAAAATATTCTTCTTTTTATTTGGAAAAAATTCACACATATCCATATGGCAAAAATGTATGCTAATGTATATGAAAATTTGTCAGAGTCCAAATACGTCCAACCTTTCATCGGATCGGAAAAGTGAACGTATACAGATACGTATGTCTAACCTATTGATAGAGTATCACTTACTTATACAAAATGTATCAGACGAATACCCAAAGAATGCATAACGTATACAAAAATATGGCGTACACAAAATATCGGCAATGCGCTGGTGTACGTTGATATAAGGTAAGGCATAAGTAGTATTCGTTAAGAGCACGCTGTGTTACGCTGGGGTGCGTTGTTGAACGCTGATGTTTTGAGCATGTTCAAAATTACCGGACGTACCCAACTGTAACCTTCATAAGTTATGCAGACGTTACACATAAGTTATGTTACGTTAGACATACGTGAATACGGAATACGTACGTGAATAATTACCTACGTAAATACAGTACGTGAATACTTACCTACATAAATATAGTACGTAAATACCTACGTGAATACAGTACATGAATACAGTAGAGGTACGTTAGATATAGGCTACGTTGGCTGACGGTGAACCCTACAGCCAATTTATTGATAACGAGTGGATAACCTATTCATAACCTATTTAAGATTATGCCTGACTTATTAAACATGTTTCTACAGTACAGCTAGCGTTCATCTAGCGTTTTGGGAGCTTATTGGGGTTTTAATATAATATATAGGGTCCCTGTGAGTAGCTCATCCTCACTCCTTCACAGCACGTCTTGATGAACACATCAGCCCATCATCAGAGAGCATGAAGGATGCTGAGAGGCTGCAACAAGAGTACATTCTCCAGCATCAGCATGACGTGATCCAAATGGCACTTTTCCGGCTCCGTTGGCCAGACGCTCTGATACGTTTTGTATAAATAAGTTATCAATAGGTTTGACATACGCATAATAATTAGTTATCTATACATCAGCTACAACACCGCTGTGGAAAAGTTGGATGTATTTGGAAATTTTGAGCTACTTTTCATATACGCTTTCATACGTTTCTGCCATACGGAACTGTGTGATAGGGCCATATGTCTGGCATGTTCGGCGTATCGTCTGCGTCCTTCAAACGATCACAACTTACCCTTAATTTATATCAACGTCTTGCCGATATTTCGTATGCGCCAGCATACGTTTCTGCCATACGGATATGTGTGACAGGGCCTTGACATCAACTATCATAACATGCTGCATTTTAGCATTCTGACACGCTTCTTAGCTTGACATCCTACAATTCAGGATGCTAACTGCAGGATGCCAATATGCTATGTTAGCTTTTGTTAGTGCTAAACTGACGGAAGGACAGGGGCAACAATTTGTCAAGATCCAAGCTGCTAGCACAGCCAAAAAGAAAATGAACAGACAGTAAACACACGGAGTCTCAGTAAATTAGATCTCATGTAACTCAAAATACATGTCAAAATTACTGACGCAACGTTCTTAAGCTGGACAGGAATACATCTTAAAAGGTTGTAAATACAACTGTCATACATTGTCAGTCTTTTTAAGAAAAGCTTTGTCAATCAGTTTGACATACAGTGGAAAATTAAAAGTCTTCAGTAAAAAGAAGTGACAATCTATCAAAATATGAAGTAAGAGTGGGCAATGTGTCCAAAAGGTGTTATATATATACATATACAGTATATATATTATGAAGGCTACTGAAAACCTTCACATAAAATCTGACAATCTGTCATTTATTCTCGCGTAAACTTTTACTATTTATCAATATTACAGTATTCTTCAAATGTCTACTTTGACTATTGGGTTATGAGGCTTTTGGAATTTGATGGAAATATAAGATGTGCACTTTTCATCCCATTATTTTTTTACAGTTGTAAATAATTGTACACAGATCTGCATTGTCTATTCACTAGTGTGTCGCCCATTCAGCCGATTGCTTGGCCTCTGGTATCGAGAACCTCTCATCCAAATAACTTCACACTCAACACTCTACTTCCTCAGCAATACACCCACCAAATGTGAAGTTGATCAGATGAACGGTTGTTGCAAAACTAGAAGGACGGACATACATACAGAGACTTCATCCATTTCAGTTCGATGTTGGCCCCGTTAAAAGGCATTTCGACCCTGCAGTCAGTTTCTCACTGCAGTGATGCTGTAACATCAAAGAGACCTTAGAGCCTTTAAGAAACACAAACACATGTAACATGACAAGCAATCAAAGCAAAGGAAACATTTTGCTACGCATTGTGAGACCTTATTGTCTTCATCGTGAAAAGAATATTTGTTTTGCATTACATACAGTTTTGCATGTGGCTCCCCTTCAAAGCAAACTACAACCGTTTCTATCTGAGCTGAGCCACAGAAAGATGGCAAATAATGACATGAATGAAATGAAATGAATGAATTCTGAAAAGCATCGAAGTTAACCGTTGATCAGAATATAAAATGGACATGCACTGAAAACAACTACAGGTAGTTTTCAATCTCTTATTTTCCAACCATCTTCATCCATTATTTGTTTTTATTGCACATCTTATTTTACATCGACTATGTTATATCAACCAGTTTTCTAGATAAATGCCATTGATCTGCTTTATTGTACCTTGATTTAAAATAATGATGCTGGGTTTTTGAAGACTATTATGAAAGTTAAAATAAAGAATTTCAGGCTAAACATACTCTCCACTTTTAAATACTATGAATTACTCTATAATGTACCCCTATAAACATACCAAACCATAATGCCTTAATATAAGATTGCAATCCATTTATTTATCCATTAATCATCCCCTTAAAATTCCATTAAACAACTTTAATTTCATTCATCATTATTAATGGAATTTTAGGGTAAAAAATAAATAAAGGTATTCATAGGACACATTTCTTTATTGTTTCCATCAAACTCATGCATGATCTTTCATTGCATTGCATTCATTGCTACAGTAACTTTAATTGAATCCTGTAACCAGTCCAGATGATAGTCCTTTGTGGACGGGAGGGCTGTCACAACACCAGATGCATTAAATTCTCCTGAGGATTAGGAACCAATATACCATTATCATATCCAATATCCTGCCTGGATGCTCACACCCAACAGACATGTGTAAGGTCCTTGTGCACACACACACACACACACACACACACACACACACACACACACACACACACACACACACACACACACACACAGTTATTCGTTCTCTTGCACATAGATTTGACTATCATAGCTACCTTTAGCCCGAAGCATTTCAGAATGTTGAAGTGAATTTGACTGTAAATTATCCTGTTCAATAAACATCTATTTTGAAGGATAGCCCCGAACACTCTGCAAAATGTTGCAATATTTATTAGGCGTTACCTAGAAACACATGTTTAATTCATCCATCAATACGATTGGAAGCAGTGTTTGTCTTCTTTATTAATAGCCACCAATGTATTCCAAACCAAAAGTTTGAATGTGTCACGTTGGTCTCTGCCAGGAGCGCGTGGTTCATATTAGTTGAAAATTACATTCCCATAAACCATGAATCTTTAATGGACACTCGCACACGAATAGATACACCTGTGCCCTGAAACCCTACTAAATTCAATCCATTATTCCTCATCTGTGCACTTTGGCAACATGTCAACAAAGATTCATCTGTAGACAGCCATCTTTCATATGTGGATATGCATAGAGAATGATTGGAAGTGGAGGCTTCTGATGTGCAGAGAAGAATACGTACAATATGGATTCACGTGTATAAAGGAACGTGATGGGAGTCAGCGTCCTCAATGCATGATTTGCAATGCCAAGTTGAGCAATTCTAGTCTAGCACCGGCAAAACTAAAGGAACACTTCCTAAAGCTGCATGGAGATGGGAAATACAAGAACACAACGCTCACTGAATTCAAGGTGAAGAGAGCCAGATTCAATGAAAAGGTTACTCTCCCTGTTCTCGACTTTGTACCCATCGACAAACCAATCCTCACAGCATCGTACAAAGTTGCGTACCTGATTGCAAAGCAGGGCAAACCACACACCATTGGTGAAACACTTGTAAAGCCAGCTGCGTTGAAGATGGCGAATATCATGTTGGGAAAAGCTGCTTAAGTTAAGTTATCCCAAATTCCTCTTTCAAATGACACTATCAGCAGCAGAATAGACGACATGAACGATGACATCTTGGCTCAAGTAGTTGCAGATCTGATTTCAAGCCCAGCAAAATTCAGCCTCGAACTTGACGAGACCACCAACGTTTCCAATCTAAGCCAGTTTATTGTATTTGTGCGCTATGTGAAAGACGACGTGATAAAGGAAGATTTTTTTATTTTGTAAGCCTCTTACAACAACAATCAAGGCAGTCGATGTGAAGAAACTCGTGGATGACTTCTTCAGAGACAACGATCTTTCGTGGAATATGGTTTCTGCAGTTTGTTCAGACGGAGCTCCAGCCATGCTGGGACGACACTGGTTTTGGAGCGCTGGTGCTGAATCGTGTTTTTGCCATGCGTGTGGAATTAGCCCTGTTTCCTCCAACCAATGTCTCCAGGTGAGAATGACTGATGAAGCTTGCAGGGTTCAGTACCTCCAATAAGGTTAAGAACCACTGCTCTAAAACATTATTTCCAATGGCAAGTGCCACACCACAACATCGTTTAGCTGAACTGAAAAAACTTTGCATTTAATTGTATTTATTTTTTCAAGTTAGACAGTGTGCGGGAGCTTATTGGCAACTTTTGATCTACTCACCTCTCTCATGAAATAGATGTGTAAAGTGTTTTTTTCTGCAGAACTGTTTATGAAAGTGACCCTGCTATTGTCTATCTGAACGTAGCTTAAGGTACAATGGGAGAGACGGGGTGAGAAACAGTGGGAAAGACAGGGAGAGGTAGGATTACATGGGAATAAAGACTAAGTAATAGCAGTGATGGAAAGAGAGGTGGGAAAGGATGAAGAGAATGCAGATAGAGAGAGAGAGAGCGATGAAGATGAAGAGGGGAGATTACGTTTCACAGGGTTCAACTTTCTTTCACCTCAAATGGAGATAAATGATTAGCCCCGATGGGTCAAAATGAATGGATGGGTAGAAAAAAGAGAGACAGAGAAAGGGGGAGTGAGTGCAGGAGATAACTACATGGATGGACAGGGGTTAAATTAATGATGGAAGTGAAGTAAAAAGGCAGGGAGTGAGTGATGGGTTGAAGGTAGCACAGAGAAATAAGATGACTTGTTCTGCATGTAAATGAGGCAGGTGTCATATATTTATGCTACGACAGGATATGAGTAGGCACCAGTGTAGTAGAGGGCATTTGGAGATATGTTAAGTATACTCACCTCTTTCTCTGGGGCTTAATACATCAGTGATGAGCAAGCCTCTGCCAATGATCTGCTCAGGTTTGTGGTTATCGCTCTGCTGTCGCATTGCCTTTGCATCATCATGGAGGTGCTTGTAATCTAGCAATGCCTAACAACAAAGGAAGAGACAAAGATAAATGTTAGGTTGAAAAGAGTACTTCACTGATTTAGCATTGCACTATTACAATATTAAGAAGTAATAATAGTAATAAAATGTGTCAAAGTTGATGCAGTGGAACCAGAGATATTGTCTTTTGCATTCCACACATTCTTCTTCCATGTCGAACTAGTGGCTACATTACCCACAATGCAACTTGACCACTGTGTACCGTACACTGCATTGTGGGACTGCAAATTGTTGTTCAAAAACACATACTAACGTACTGCATACTTACGTACTGCATAATTACGTAACTACTTACTAAATCAGTATGTACTGCCTACTAAATGAACGATTAAGTTTGATATTACCAGCAGACTGTTTATACTGAAGTACACTTAAGCAAGACAGTCACATGACTGTATCACATGACTGACGGCCGGTTTCAAGGCACCCAGCCAGCGTCTCTGTCACATCTCCAAAAACGTTTCAGCAAATTTCCAAACAGGAGTTATCTGGATAAACTGCTTACATTTTGGGAAAGTAAATGGTTGGGATGCACCCTGACGCAATGCATTGTGGGGCAGTTGAGTCAAATTCTTGCTAAACTTAAACACATCAGGGCATTTTTCACAAATTCACAAAATCCACACACTATTCAGTTACAAAACACTACATACTCAGTTTGACTTCATACTTAGTATGAATAGTACGTTAGTGTGCGATTCCGAATACAGCCTAACTTCCCTAGACCTGTGCTAGGGAAGTTAGCAGTTTCTGTTTGTCCTGACAAACTTATATGTCTCTTCCCTTGTCTTGGTAATATTGTTTATACAATAGACCACTTGAAATTATTTTTGCATAAAATATACGACAAAGCTACCATATAGGCTTTTCAACAAGCATTGAAAAATGTCATTGAAAAAGGAGACTACGCTGCGTTGCTTTTATCAGAAAGACATCATAACAGTAAAGTCAAGAATTTGTGGGAAAACAGAACGCAGTATATTGCTTGTTTTGCTGCAGTTGGCAGCTGGTCCTTCAGATGTTTTAACATGATGCCACTGATGATAAATGATTAATTCATATAAAATCCCCTCAGGTCGGTATTGTCTATACACGTCTCATAACCCCAACTCAGACAGCGTGTGGCCTTGTCAATGTGTTGAAGTAATTTCATTCAAGTTCAAATCATAGCGTTGGTGACACATCGTCAGACAAGAGAGTGAAGTCTTTCCTGAGAAAAATACACAATTTTATCTCATTAAAAAGATGGCATCTCATCTGAATTCCTCTCCGTGGAGGTAATTTCTGTCAAGCCATTGATAAAAACCTTTAAGGCCACTTGTGAAAGGAGCACAAATGATCTTTTCATTTTTTTCCAGGATATTATGCTAAATCCAGAGCAGATGCTCAACAAGTCAGAGAATTACTTTCATTAATATTCCTTGGCTGGTTCGCAAAAATGGGCGTTTGTTTTCAGGGTAATGGAGTGTGTATTTTTGGGCAAATGGGCAATGGACAATGGAACATTTTTCAGAAACCCAAATAGGGTTTTGAAACAATGGACCTTTGGAACAATGAAATGGCACCTTCACAGTGGTTGAGCTAAATACAAATGTCAGCATTCTAACATGCTTATAATGGTAATGTTACATATCTCCACAGATTTTACACCTTATATCTGCTTAATGCTAGAGTCTCAAGCTACTAGCATAACACACCCAAATCTCAAACTGAACTATCGGCAGACAAGTAGAATTAGAGGTAATGTAGGCGTCAGGTTTTCACATGGAAGAATATGTGGAATAAAAGAGAGAATTTCTCTTATAGTCTGTCAGCATGTTAACATTTGGTAATTAGCAATTAACACGTATAACAACTCAATGGGAATATCATTTGTTTTGATGTACTTACTGTCATAAATTGGGTTTCCATCTTGAATAGTTGCAGATTTGAATCAAATATTCAAGGAAATCAGCAGAAGAAAATGCGACTTAATTTTTGTTTCCGTCCAATACCGTGATGGGATTATTAGGAGTTGGCTAATCAAGATAAGAAGTAGGTGGTGCCAAATCTCCAGTTGGAAAGACAATTATACCATAACAGAGAAATAGGGCAAAAGATGACGTAATTTGACCTCAAATGGTGAAAAACAATGTAGAAAACTGATGGAAGTATAACATTTGTGTTTGTGTCATGTATTATTGTGAGGAAGGTTATATCAGATCTGTTTGGAGCGATGAAGAAAACATCTTATGTCTCTTCAGCTAAATCTGTTGTCTTTGCACTTTGACGCATTTTGCTTTTATTGGTACACCAACCTTTCCACCTCCGTCAACTGTAAAGGTTTTTTGCCGTTAATCGAATTTGAGCTTTTCCACTGTCCAGCTTTTTTATAACCAAGTGGAAATTGTGGATAAAAACAGGGGGTTGGAAACGCACCTACTCACGCATTCCCTCATATTTACGCTAGAGGAAGTCAGGTAAGGCAATAGGATTAATGTCTGCCAAGGGTTTCATTGAAATTCATACAATAGTTGTGGAGATATTTCAGTCTTGACCAAAGTGGTGGACCAACTGACATTGACAAAAATGTTTTCCATCAGTTTAATTCAAAAAGCATATCTAATACAAAATGTTGTGGCAACATTTGTGTCTGTCCACACATACAGGTGGGGAGAAAGCAACACTTTAAGTGCTGTAATTGGAGACTTCATCCTAACACAACTTCTCTCTATGCTGATTTCTAGGGAATAAAGCAACAACAAAAATAAACTTTACCGATAACACACTCAAGGACCTCATAATGTCTCATACCATAACTTCAATAGCCCTGGGCTGTTTTGGAAGATCGATCTCTCGGTCTGTCTGCAGGGATGAAGTATTTAGTGGAATTAGTTAAACCTTCCACAGACTGACAGACCCTAGATTCTGCTGAATTACGGCTGTATTAGAGCAGTAAATCAGCCTCACTGAAGCTGATGGATACAGGCAACTGCTCTCTCTCCTCCTTCGTTACGAAGTATAATATTTATGTTATTGTGCGTTTGAACTGGAGGTATAAATCCAGCTCAGTGAAGCGAGATGAAATACAAGACAAGCCAAAGAGGAGGATATTGCCCTCTTATAAATCCTCATTTCAAAGAACATGAGCATGTACAAATGCCACGTGTGTGTTGTGTGTGTGTGTGTGTGTGTGTGTGTGTGTCACCCTCAGTCTCTAATCTTTAATTTTCTTCCTATCTCTTGATTTTTTTTGTCTCTCACTATTTCATTCACATTTTATCTGTTGGTTGGAAGAAAATAAACGGGTTTAATGAGCTTCTAAAGAAACATTTTTTATTAAGTTTTAAGTGCTGTGCAGGTGGTTGGTTGTATTCATTCTCAACCACATTTGTCCATATTCGAAGACAGCAAGACAGACCTTTACAACCACATATGTATCAAGCATCTTAATTGTTCACCTTACCTGCTACACCTAGTAGGTTCTGAAAGTCGTTATCATGTATTCACATGGTTGATGGCGATACAAATGCAAGAAGGTGGCAACTTCTAGTTGGCGTAGTAATTATGACGGAAGTAAGAGCGACAAAGTCCGCAAAAACAAACATATGACTTTCGCCCAGGAGACGCTGTTTGTGTCCCATATCAAACCAAAAGTCAACACGTTGACATATTTTAAGTTAAGCTAAGTAACAAACGTACTTATTTTAACCAAAACTGTGATCTTTTCCTAAACCTAACCAAGTAGTTTTATTGCTTAACCTTGTTTCAATTCACATCGTTAACCATGTGTTTACTGGTACCAACCTGGGCTGATAACGTCAAAATGGGTGATTTAGGAGAGTTTCAGAGATGTGTCCTTAGCTTTTAGGAGTTCCCAGAAGATGGAGTTCAGGCAAAGGCGTACACATGACATTCTGCACGAGAAGGGATCTTTATTGGTGACAATGAGCTTATTAAAAGATATTGTATGGTAAACATTTTTTTATAATTTTTTGGAATGACCGAATGCAGAACGCACGAGACATAATGCTCTCTCTGCAAAAATGCAGGTCCTTGCAAACTCATGCTGAAACATTAATCAAACTTTGATAGCTCTTACAGTGCACACATTAACTGTTTTGTAGTGGAGGTGTCTCGCCTCACCTAAAATAAAGAGCTCCTTCACTGTCAGAAGAAATTCTTAATTATATGAGGCTTCTTACGCTTCAGGGAAGCAGTGGCGCTAAATCAAACAGCAAACGCCATGTATTTAATGAGCGAAGCCATTGTTTAAACTGTCATCTAGTAACAACATTGATAATAAGATGAGATGCATCAGGGTTGGTGTGATTCAGCTCAGCAAGTGATTGATGATCGTTTATACAGTATGTTCACTCGCAATAATTAATCAGAGTTGCACGTGACAATGTTGGGGTGAAAAGCGTGGCTGTAAACATGAACAGATGATCCATCCTTACACAACCACAGATCCGTTCACAGCAAAGTTCCCCAATTTAACGCTCTTCAAAATCTTTACTCTGTATTTGCAGTCTGTTAAGTGGAAGTAGACACGTTTTAGTTTTAACTTATCGTTATGAAGTAAATATTATAAGTTATGGATTAATTACACCATGGGAATTTATATTGCTTCCTTTTAAGCCTCACTTTCACAATGCAATTATGTCTGCCACTGGGTTCGATCTCCCATGAAAATTAAAGGTCCATTTATGGCACAAAGGAAGTGGGTCACCCGTTGTGCAACCAAAACAGTAAGAGGATAGCGCCTTTGTTTTCCCAGACTTGTCTAGATGGTAACCCTCGATTTGGGAAACTTTGCAAAAACATCTCTTTTGCAATGAAAGTAGCTAGCTGAACATCGAATAACAAACATACTTTACGAATGATGGTTTAGTTCAATCAAGCGTTGCATTAATGCCAGTGAGCAATGCAAAATCAAATAACGATATCAGCACCAGCTAATGTAACAGTGCACTAGCCCCATCTTCACCTGTAAAAGTTGACATGTGCCCATATGATATTGAAAATATCAAATTATGTTAACAGGAGATTAATTAAGAAAGTAAAATCATCATATAATACATGCAACATTTGGCATTATTATAAGCATTGTAAAACAATGAAATTGGATATAAGCACAATATGTTGCACTATTGATTGCAATTTTTAATAGTATATATATATATATATATATATATATATATATATATACAATTTAAAAGTGGCAAGTGGCTTGCCACTGGTTTGTATTGCTTCTTGGTTAATATCATTATAATATACAAGCTTTTTATATATTTGGACATTATATTTGCACACATTATAAATAACTCAAGTGTAATCATAGTTCTACTTTTAGTGTGCTTCTTATAGGAGTCTGCAACACTTGATAAATATGGGCCCGGCACTATTTTGCAGTGACTTTGAAGCATGCATTGGGGTATCTTTTCCCTTCCCTTGTTCTCTCTCCATCTCCCTTCATCCATTTTTTGTTCCTCCTGTACTTCCCTAAGCTCAGCGGTACGCTTTGGAAAACAAATATCTCAGGGGGCTGCACGCTTCTCTCCAAAGAGAAACTCTAACACAGCTCTTAGTTCAGCATCATTTATTTTTCCTCTGCCTCTCTCTCTCTTTCTCTCTCTATGCCTCTCTCTCTGTCTCTCTCTCTCTGCCTCTCTCTTTGTCTCTGTCTCTCTCTCTCTCTGTTTGTCTGTCTGTCTCTCTACCTGAATCCTTCCTTACTTTTTTTCTCTTCCCACCCTGAAGTGTTGAAGTGATGCCTTTTGAAAACAAATATCCCAGAGCTCCACTTAGTTCTCCTTTCTCTTAAGGAAAATCTTTCAATAACGATGTCAGATCATCTGCTGTTTGGGGAATATGGGGAACTAACGGTGTACACAAGAGAAAGTGATGAAAAGATGGAATTGACAGAGAGTAAGAAAGTAAAAGAAAGAGAGAGAGATATATGCAGAATAAGAGAAACTCTCTCAGACTTCTAAACCATCTGTGCTATGAAGCAAATTTACTCACATACAGTATTTCCCCTCAAGGACTGCTTTATGTTGCCACAAAAGGGCCACCAGCTGTGTGTGTGTGTGTGTGTGTGTGTGTGTGTGTGTGTGTGTGTGTGTGTAACATTCTTTGTGCCACACCATTGGGTCCTCCATCCTTGTTTCCAGCTGACATCAACCTGATCTTTCTTTAAGGGACTAATGCAACAAAACACATCCTCATAGTGAAGTGCAAAGCCTCGCCAGGCGTGACTTTTATGCAAAACAGAGAAGAAGAACACAGCTCCTATTTGTACACTTACAGGACTGTCTCAGAAAATTAGAATATTGTGATAAAGTTCTTTATTTTCTGTAATGCAATTAAAAAAACAAAAATGTCATGCATTCTGGATTCATTACAAATCAACTGAAATATTGCAAGCCTTTTATTATTTTAATATTGCTGATTATGGCTTACAGCTTAAGAAAACTCAAAAATACTATCTCAAAAAATTAGAATAGTTCCTCAGACCAAGTAAAAAAAAAAGATTTATAACAGCAAAACAAAATCAAACATTTGAAAATGTCCATTAATGCACTCAGTACTTGGTTGGGAAATCCTTTTGCACGGATTACTGCATCAATGCGGCGTGGCATGGAGGCAATCAGCCTGTGGCATTGCTGAGGTGTTATGGATGCCCAGGATGCTTCAATAGCGGCCTTTAGCTCATTAGCATTGTTGGGTCTGGTGTCTTTCAGCTTCTTCTTCACAATACCCCACATATTCTCTATGGGGTTCAGGTCAGGGGAATTGGCAGGCCAATCGAGGACAGTAATGCCATGGTCAGTACACCAGTTACTGGTGGTTTTGGCACTGTGGGCAGGTGCCAGATCATGCTGGAAAATGAATTCCTCATCTCCATAGAGCTTTTCAGCAGACAGGAAGCATGTAGTGCTCTAAAATATCTTGGTACACAGCTGCATTTACTCTGGGTTGATGAAACACAGTGGACCAACACCAGCAGCTGACATGGCTCCCCAAACCATCGCTGACTGTGGGAACTTCACACTGGATTTCAAGCAACTTGGATTTTGCTCCTCTCCAGCCTTTCTCCAGACTCTGGCGCCTTGACTTCCAAATGAAATACAAAACTTGCTTTAGTCTGAAAAGAGGACTTTGGACCACTCTGCAACTGTCCAGTGCTTCTTTTCCATAGCCCAAGTCAGACGCTTCTTCCGTTGTCTTGAGTTCAGAAGTGGCTTGACCATGGGAATACGGCTATTGTAGCCCATTTCCCGGACACGTCTGTGAACAGTGGCTTTTGATACCTGGACTCCAGCTTCAGTCCACTGTCTTTGAAGCTCCCCCAAATTCTGGAAGCGACTCTTCTTCACAATGCTGTTAAGGCTGCGGTCATCTCTCTTGGTTGTGCAGCGTTTCCTGCCACATTTCCCCCTTCCAACAGACTTTTTGTGGATGTGCTTTGAAACTGCACTCTGTGAACAGCTTGCTCTTTGAGACATTTCTTTTTGTGTCTTACCCTCCTGATGGAGGGTGTCAATGATGGTCCTCTGGACAGCAGTCAGATCAGCAGTCTTCCCCATACTTGTGATTTAGTTTACTGAACCAAGCTGAGTGTTTTTCAAGGCTCAGGAAACCCTTGCAGGTGTTTCGAGTTAATTAGACGATTCAAGTGATTCGTTGAACACCCTACTAGTATACTTTTTCATGATATTCTAATATTTAGAGATAGGATATTTGAGTTTTCTTAAGCTGTATGCCATAATCAGCCATATTAAAATAATAAAAGGCTTGCAATATTTCAGTTGATTTGTAATGAATCCAGAATGTATGACATTTTTGTTTTTTTAATTGCATTACAGAAAATAAAGAACTTTATCACAATATTCTAATTTTCTGAGACAGTCCTGTATATCTGGCCACTTAGACTTAACTCCTAAACAGAAAAAAAAGTACCATCAAAGAATTCCACAATTAGATTTGTGCCTTTCTGTGTCTTTTGCATTGAGCCATGGAGAAGCAAAGATTACCAATCCATGCTCTTGTTCACGTTTTCCTCTCCAAGTGTTACCTCCATAATTAACAGCATTGATGTACAGTACAGTGTGAGTCACAACCACCAAACTACCACTTTAAAGATTTGTGTTGTGAATATTAATATTCCTGGAGGGTTTCAGAACTCGAACTACCTATTTAATATTTGTTAGGCACCAGGAAGCAGCAAACCACCAATTTGAATCAAATCAACTTTATTCATAAAACACAACACAGTTGATGCAAAGTTATTTACAGCTCACACAGAGGGAAACAAAACTAATTGAAGAGAAATACAATTTAACATATGATCCATCATTGTTAAACATAAATCCTACATGTATACTGTATATAGACGGATATACTGTATGTAACCACCCACTTCATATAAAGTAACTTGTTAGATCAAATCTTTTATTCTGATTCTAATAATACCTTTCACTTACCACAGACACAAGGTTCACATAGTATTAGATGGAAGCTAACCTTTATCTACGTAATATCTGCAGGTGATCAGCTGTTTCCATTCGCACTGTCAACACATGATGCATCACCAATCAGCATCAACATGCCTCCTCTGAAATCGTTTCAACCAAGTTCATTTTACCCTTAAATAACTTAAAAGTTAAGTAAACAACCTAATCTGCGTCAATGTCATGTTCATATTTTTAGATCTGCTTAATTTGTGCTTTGGCATGTCTACACTGAGAGATGTACTATATACAAACCTGAGGCGCTGTTCTGCCGTGGCAGAGTCAGATTGGGATTCCTTCAGTCCTTTTATAATTTACATATTGCTCTTAGCTGCCACGATAGGTTTGATATCATTGAAACCCCCATAGTTAATTTTAAACAGGGTCTATATGTAAGTATGGTATAACTGTTGGACTATTGTTTGTTCCTGGAAGAACCTGATATTCAACCAGTGTAATAATGACATTATACGCATCATGTTACAGAAGTATCTACCATTAAATACCGTGTGTACAGATGTAGAGAAGGAGTTTCCTTGGGCTGCTTTTCTAAAGTAACACTGAAGAGATAACAGCAAGAGAAGTGTGTTCTTGTTTTCAAACTATAGTTGGAGTTGCAACTGCTTTTCCCAAAACAAAAGCTGATTTAAACATGTATACATGGTAGAGAAATCTGCGTTCTCCAAGAGGAATCTTCTGCAACCTGTTTTTCTGTAATCCCCCAGCCTGATTATCCAAACTGATATGTATTACATTACATTACAGGTCAAATCCAGAGCGACTTACAGTGAACTAACTACAGGGACAGTCTATATGCAGTATATATATATATATATATATATATATATATATATATATATATATATATATATATATATATATATATATATATATGTCCTATTGTGTGCTAGAAACTATCTTTTACAGTAAGTAAGCAATAAAACTTGAAACTCGCAGACTTCTATTTCAAACTCCTCAAGAACAGGCATAGACGGAAAGATTATGACGAAGTGATTAATTTACCTCCCAAGGCGCAAAGGTGAGAATATTTACAAAAAGAAGAAGAAATTAATTAAATAGAATATACTCACCAAAATATCACAAAAACCGAGTTCCTTAGAAACCCAGTTATCTTTCCAAAAACAAAATCAATAAGAGTTACCTGCTCTGTAACCAAAGCATCCCTGACTCCCCAGGGCTGAGGCAGCCCCCTTTTAAACATGTAGCCCCTCCCACCAGGCTTAACCTTTCAATGGGAAAATACAATTAATACATTTTCTAACTTAATAAAGCATTTTCAGCTATTAAACCCCAATATATGTAAAACAAGAATAATCTATATTTTATTTGCGACACATATTAACATGACGAACAAAACGATAATTATGTATCACTCGGGATGTTGAACACCCGTAAGGACACACTATTTAGCAAAGCAAAAACGATAAGCCCCGGTCCTGCCAACCAGTCTCACAGCTGCCGCACACTTTAACAAATGTCAGTACATATGTTTGTGTAAATGTATGCTTAAATAAAAATAGAATGGTCGAGTGTGCACCCATGGCCATGCTACTGAAACGGGAAGAAGAATGTGAGGTTTGTTTACTAAGCAAGAACGGAAGGAATCAGGGAATGTGTGTGTGTGTGTGTGTGTGTGTGTGTGTGTGTATGTTTCCCGCAGTCAGTGAATGAGCTCCGTAAGTTTTGTACAACAATTTAAAACCATAGTTTAGAAGACTATTTACATAATTCAAATACAAATATATAAAACTAATATCCCTCTGACAACATAAGAATAATACCATTGAATTGCTGTTGTCATTAGAGCTTCACAAAGAAATTAAACTCGATAAAAACTGTAGCAGATATTTATTGAAAAACTAATAATTTTAGACCATTAATCAGCAGCGTTTTCCATTTGCATTCATCACAAAACTCATGAGGTTCACACAGCCATTAGTGCTGGATACCAGTTCTGCCAGAATATTTTTGGGGAATTAATTTGAGTCTTTGTTGAATCTTCGTCTGTTTCCAGTCCAGGTTTAGCGAAACGAGCCCGGGATCTAACCAGGGACTCATTAAAATACATCACTTTAACAGATATCATTTCACAACTCGTGTGTCTGCAAACAACCACAGCAAAACAGAGGCTTCAGCTGAGCATATCAAGTGTGCATAAAGGCATATTATCAATCATTTCTCTTAAATTAATTGACTTTTTCAGATTAATTTGGGTTGTAATAAGAGTAGCGTTTTGAATTTTATTGAAGCGATAACTCATCATTGACCTGTTATTACCTAAGGATATGAGCTTTACTTTTCAAGGATATTAAAAAGATAAAACCGTAATCTAATAGAATAGATTCTTTAAATTATTTTTATTTATTTATATGATACTGGTATAGCAGCGTTTTGTGTATCCATCACACAGAAACTGTCTATCAGCTTAAGTAGCTCATAGAGAGCCAGTTTATATACATTGTGTTCACATTATTTACTGTAGTGTTGAATTGTATTAGAAGGAATATATCACGGGTTGGTCTGTATTTTTATTAGATGATTAGCTTTTATTGTGCGGGTATTAATTCTCTATGGGGCCACAAAATAGTGTGAGTTAGGGCACGGCCTCTGGCTATGGTAGTCTGCGACGTGCGTGCGTGTCCCCTATAGCTCTACAGTATCTTTGATAGACAATACAACAGGCTCAACATCATTAAAACAGAGCTGAGGTCAGCACTTTCCTGTGTCTCTCTTGCTGTTGTTGCCATATACAGTAAGTCACTTTTTATTCTCTGTGTGACGTTCATACATATTTCTTTTATTTAATCTACCGCAGGGCAAGGCTGTAATTACAACATAAATTATGCTCAAAATGTCCCCCCAAATATATTGAAAAAAACAGTGACAGTGAATACTGTAGGGGGTTATGGACAAGGTGGAGACAAATATCCTGGATTGAATTCAAGGCTACTGCAGGTGCAGCTGGCCACATTTGGGGCTAATTGCGCACAAGCTCTGATGTTACTAGCGTTATTTGGGAAATGGCACCAGATGCGAGAATTCTCAGTGGTGCAGGTTGAAGCTTCAGTAAGACTTCTGCTGGTCGTCTCTGCCTCCTCTGCAGAGGCTGAGAGGTGTTTGTTGTATTGCCCTGAGGAGGTTTAAGACAAGCCAACAGGCATTTGGATTCTTTGGTTATAGAATGGCAAGTTGGGCGCCCCGGTAGGTCATCCGGTAACTCACCCGGTAGCGCCGGCGACCCATATTCAAAGGCTGAGTCCATGCCACAGCAGCCTGTGGTTCAAGTCCGACCCGTGGCCATTTGCTGCATGTTGTTCCCCTTCTCTCTCTCCCCCTTTCACAATATTCACTGCTCTCTATCATAAAGGTATGAAAAGACCAAAAAAAAGAACTTAAAAAAAGAATGGCAAGTCAAAACAAGTGTCATTGCCTGGAGAGGAGATGACTGGAGAACAGGGACGGGGGGAAACAGATGAAGTAAAGGATGTGAGGATATAGGACCAGAGGAGGATAGAGGGCTGGAGAGGAGAAGATAGGTCGAGAGAAAGACGCCTCATCACTGCTGAGGTGGGAGTAGCAGTCCGGTGGGGTGGGGTGAGGTGGAGGCAGGGTGAGCGGAAAAGTACTGAGGTGCAGCAGGTAAGGAGAGAAGTTGACTGTGACTGTTAATGTCTAAAGAATAGTGTATTAGGTTCCTGGTATAATGTTGATGGCCTGTAGCTGGAGGTCATTTTAAAAACTTAGTGATCGCAGTGTGGAATTGAATGAAACACAGTTTGTACAGTGTGCTGCCCCCTGCTGTTACCTGCTCAGTTATTATACATCTCACTGTTCAGATAACAGGTTGGTCATCAGTGCCTTCTGGTAACATCTGGCTTTTAAAATCTAGGCTCTGATTCTCTGTCTGTCTCTTCTGTCTCTCTCTCGTTGTCTGTCGGTCTCTCTCTGTCTGTCTCTGTCTGTCTGTCTGTCTGTCTCTCTTTGACTCTCTGTCTGTCTCTCTGTCTTTCTCTCTCTTGTCTGTCTCTCTGTCTGTCTCTTTTTGACTATCTTTGTCTGTCTCTCACTCTGTTATGCGTCAGTGTCTGTTGTTTTTAGTACCTGGCATTGCTGACAGTGGGAGAAAAACACACCAACTGGAGAAACGAATGAATCCATCCTCAGCTCATTCTTTACACAAGATACAAACAAGATTGTAGTCTAGCAAATAAATATATCTTACCCAGACTAACTTACAGTAACTCTGAGAAAACTCCACTAAACTAAGAAAGATCAAATTAAAGCACTGTGCACCTGCTGCCGGGAGCAGAACTATGGACCATATCCATGAACAGTGTCCAGCCCACCAGCTCAGCTGTGCAGGCATCGATTTGGCTGGAGGACATAAATATATTCACTAGATAGATACTCCAGCTGTCAGGTTCCTCTGTTTCTCTTTGTCTAGTCTTATATTTTCTGATTTTCTCTTCTTTTTCCTCACTGTTTTTTCCTCCCACATTATCAGTAATCCTTCTGTGAATTGTTATAGACTTTAACCCGAAGAACACACTCATGAATAAGGTAAACATCGGACAGAGAAGAGCATATACAAGTTGTGTTGTTGACAGTTTAAACAATACGATGCCTGCAATGCATGCCTGTAGCACACACATGCATAAACACTCACAAAGCAGTTTTTCACTCAGCAAGTCACTGTGCTGACATTTAATGGTGTACAATTATTGGCTGTGGGCACTGGGAAAAAAAAGAAAGAAAACAGATAAAAAGCAGAAACCAAGTCCAGACCTTGTGCATATATGTCAGCATAAGAATGTGTGGCCTTCACCACACACACACACACACACACACACACACACACACACACACACACACACACACACACACACACACACACACACACACACACACACACACACACACACAGTATGTCTTGCAGTTGCAATGCCAGAGATCATTTAGTAATTTAACACAGTTTGTAATTGTTCTGTTAATTTATATGTTTACAGTAGAAATGACCAAGAGTGGGAGAGAACGTTTCTGCCCTGAAGGCTGATATTTTTCCTTTGACTGTGGAAATCTTTAACCAACATCATGTTACACCTAAGATTCTTGCTGTTCGGAGTCGTTTCCTCATGATTGTTTGCACTTATTGTAAGTCGCTTTGGACAAACGCATCAGCTAAATGAAATGTAATGTAAGGAACTGTAATGTAATGTAACTGTAATGTAATGAACTATAATGTAACTGTAATGTAATTGTAATGAACTGTAATGTAATGTAATGAACTGTAATGTAATGAACTGTAATGTAATCTCGACTCACTTCTGGTGCCGTGGCAGCTTACTTTATAGATAAGCTCCTCAGTCGACATTAGTGTTCATTTTTGTCAGCTTTTCTTTTTTTCTTAGATTTAGCCCTGTATCAAATGTCTTCTTTTGTGTTTTTACTGCTAACTCCTCGACGGCTCATTGTGTTATGCCAGTGTAGTCATCATATGGCGAGCGCAGAACAGGAAATGGAACTTCTGCACCAAAAAAAAAGAAAAGTTCATAAATATTTTTTGTCAATGAAACTAAAGAGAGATTAGGCTAAAGTTTTTATTTTTTAAACTACATTTTAGTCTGGTCTTTTTTTTGCCAACAATATTGCATGTTGATGTTGCGGTTAGTGTTCAGTGACATTTCGTCGTTGTCTCATTTTAGTTGTAGACAAAATAAATGGTTGTTGAACATATCAAGATTCATAAACTTTGTTGTCATATACACAACAACTTTTGTCAACAAAGTCCCAGGCTCCTCCAACAACGCAACATACTTTAGACATAACAAATAAATTAATAAAATAAATGCAATAAAATAGTGCAAGAGAGTGCAAAATGGTGAAAGTCAAATGCAAAAATGTAAAATATTTACATAATATATATATATATATATATATATATATATATATATATATATATATATATATATATATATATATATATATATATATATATATATATATATATATATATATACATACATATATGTACAAAAATGTAAAATAAGAAAGATATAAAAAAATAATAATAAATTGTATTTATAAAGCGCCTTTCAAAGCTAAAAGTAATCTCAAGGCGCTAATATTATTATTAATAATAAATAGAATAAGATAACCAGAATTTAAAGTTAAATACTGTACAGTGTAATGAAATACTGTAATAATATATAAATGTGTGGATAAATGGATGGATGTATGTTCCATAAACATATGTAAGTAATGAAACTTCACAGAGGTCAAGACTTCAACAGTCTTATAATAATAATAATAATAATAATAATAATAATAATAATAATAATAAATGTAATTTATATAGTGCTTTTCAAGACCTCAAAGCCGCTTTACAATAGTAGGGGAAGTGGGGGGGAGGGGTTAGGACGAGGGAAGAAAGGGAAACAGAAAAGGAAAAAAATGAAAATAATAATAATAATAATACAGTTAACAGGGGGCTAGCAAATGATAGTTGAGAAGAGGTGCGTCTTGAGGCGGGATTGAAATATGGAGAGGGTCTGAGAGTCACGGATGTCTTGGGGGAGGGAGTTCCAGAGCCTGGGTGCTGCCCTGGAGAAGGCTCTGTCTCCAAAGCTTGATTGGATTTGGGGGTGGAAAGGAGACCAGCTGAGGTGGATCTGAGGGGCCGTGGGGGTTGGTAGGGGGAGATGAGGTCAGTGAGATAGG
This sequence comes from Cottoperca gobio, assembly GCF_900634415.1. Taxonomy (NCBI): domain Eukaryota; kingdom Metazoa; phylum Chordata; class Actinopteri; order Perciformes; family Bovichtidae; genus Cottoperca; species Cottoperca gobio. Next base: position 22,885,461 of record NC_041364.1, read on the forward strand.
AGGGGGCTAGGTGGTGGAGGGCTTTGTAAGTGAGGACCAGGAGTTTGTAGTTGATTCGGAGGGAGACAGATAGCCAGTGGAATTCTTTGAGGACTGGGGTGATGTGGTTTGATTTGGTGTGTGTGAGGAGTCGGGCCGCGGAGTTCTGGACCAGTTGGAGTCTGTTGATGGAGCTTGCGGTGATGCCATATAGAAGGGAGTTACAGTAGTCAGGGCGGGAGGAAATTAAGGCGTGAATCAATCTTTCAGCTGCTGGGTGAGTGAGAGAAGGTCAGATTTTTGCGATATTGCGGCGATGGTAAAAGGAAGTTTTGATAATATGGCGGATATGGTGGTCAAGGGAGAGGGTGGGGTCGAAGATCACGCTAAGGTTGTGTTATGGCCTGTGGGATGTCCCTGAGTCTGGTGGTCTTGGCGATAACGTCTGCCAGACAGAACAGTTTGTTGCCGGGGTGATGGGGGCCTTTAATGATCCTGTGTGCCTTCTCCCTGCATCGCTGGGTGTAGAGGTACCTCTGTTGCCTGGGAGGAATCACTGCCTTAAAAACAAACAAAAGCTTTCTATTTTTGCTAAGCGTAGTTCATAAATGAATTTATACTTGTATGTTGTCAACTTCAAACACCATGTCTGATTTGCTTTTATTGAGATATTGTGCTAGAGCTAGAATAGAGCAGCTTCTAATCTAACCGTCATTATGACCAATAGATAGGAACATTCAAAATGTTATCTTAAGTACGTTTGTTTTTAATCGCCTTATAAATAATCAACTCGTTTAAAAAATCCTGTTATCTTCATCTATTGCCATTTTTTAGATTTACTACGAGGGAATTGGTCACATACAACTACAAATAGGAAACAAACACATGAAGGAGCCTTATCACATTTAGTTTGATGATCAAACATTAAAGATACAATTATTCTCCATGTTCAAACAGAAGTTTTCAATTTCTGGAGAAAACTGACAGCTGTACTCGTCAATGTACAGTAGGAAAAGCCCAGGTACAAATAATAATAGTTTCAAGGTCCTGGTACTATGCATGTTGGCTCACTGTCACTGTTTATGGGGACACTTGAATAAAGGGAAAAAAAGCAATCGCAACCAAAACAAGAGAAATGCAAAAAGGGAGATGTGAGGTCCACTTGGCAGCCAAAACCACATAAGAACATCAGAAAGAGCAGCAGAATGCAACTATAATTGAGATGTATGTATATATGAGGGAGACAGATGGCACAGTGAAACACCTCATTGCTTCGCTTTACATTCTGACCTTGAAGAGTGTGTGTGTGTGTGTGTGTGTGTGTGTGTGTGTGTGTGTGTGTTTTCAAGGCAGATTGAAATGGAACATTTTATCTCACTCTGTTGCCTTATTGGGTGAAAATTGGTTTGTATTTTGAAAGACGATGGCTTTTTCTCTCAATGCACACATACTAACATACAGTATGTACAGACTGAAAACTCATACACACAAGTATATGTGTGAAGTGGAGGATAGGGATACATATATGTCACACTGGCCTGCATAAGCTCACATTCACAGACACAGATAGTTTAAAGACTTTAAGGGCAATTGTTCTTCACATAATATTGATTGATTAAAAACAAGGTTAAAATGACAATGTGTCAAACTTAACTGGCTCGATGCTGATATTTGGTTAAAAACTAACTTTTTGTCCAGTGCTGGAATTTCAAGACACCACCACCTCACCTACAGTATCACCTACTGACATTTTAAGATTAACCCATGCAAGTACCGGACAATAATTTTTAGTATTTAGCATTTTAGCTAAAGGCCACAAATCCTTAAAAACAAGTAATACAAAGTTACATACTTCATACAATAGCTTACTAGCTTAACAACTTTAATGTTATGTTATAACTTACACATTGGAAGAATTTATTAATCAAAAACAGCTGTACAGAGTTAGCTTGCTAGCTAAGTGCTAGCCAGAGCAGGACTTATACTTATATGCTTACAGTCTGGACTAAGCTTGCCTAAATCATGGAACTATGGTATGTATGCACACCCATGAATTTCATATTAATATGAATAAATGAATTTCACAAAAGTGCTCAAAGAAAAATATAGAAATATTATAATAATATTGTGATATGGTAAATGCAGCCTGGTATTACCAAATGGCGTATGAATATCATCAATATTATCTAGATGGATCAAACTAATTCAGGAGTTTCACTAGCCTTCTGCTACCCTGCCTGCCTGCTTATCCCCTTCATTCTCTAGCACCTCTAACCTCCCTGTCTTACTACTATTAATGTCGCAGTTCTTGCACTACTGTTTCCTGTTTTATTTTGAAGTGTTCACTCCCCCTTGTTATATGTCTAGTGGTACTTCCTGTCTGTGTCTTTACCCTCCCCTTCTGATTGTTAATGTGTTCCTCCTGTGTCCATTTATTCTACCTTTCTTTATTGTGTTTCTGCCTTTCTCTCCAGCAGTGTCTTGTTCCATCGTTTGGTGTCTGTGTATTTAGCCCCGTCTGCCCCAGTGTGTTTTGTGGGATTGTCATTGATGTTAGATCGTGTTCTGCTTGTGTTCTGCTTGTGATTGTTCTGCTCGTGTTCTGCTTTACCCCGGATTGGTTTGTGTTTTGGTTACTTTGTATTGTTGTATTCTAGATTCGGCTTTGTTTTAGCTCGCTTTTTGTTAAACCCTCGTCCTGCATTCTGCTTTTGGGTCCTCACCTTTACCACACCGTGATAATTAAATCCTCATAACTCTCATTTGAAGTCCATTGGTCTGTGTTCTGCGCCTGGGTCTGCTCTGTACTATCATAACAGAACAATCTGACCATAATGGACCCAGCAGACACGGACACAGCCCAGCTCCGCCTAGCCCTAGAACACCAGGGTGCCCTTCTAGGACAGCATGGCCTCGCCCTCGACGGAGTCATGGAGGCGATACGTGGTCTTTCGGTCAACGTCCTCGGGATCGGGACTCGGCTGGAACGTCCCTCTACTCACCTGAATTCCGTTGCATCCCAGCCGGGCCCTCCTGGTCCTGTCTCTCCTCCAGACATGCCAGTTCCCCAGCCCAGAGAGCCTCACATCCCAGTGCCGGAGCGCTACTCCGGAGACCTGGGAACGTGTCAGGCCTTTCTCATCCAGTGCTCCCTATGGTTTGAGCAACAGTCCCTCTCTTATGCCTCAGACCGTTCTAAAATATATTTTGTGATGGGGTTACTTACGGGGAATGCGCTAGCATGGGCATCAGCAATATGGGACAGTCAGTCCCCAGTTAGCTCCTCATTTGTTAGCTTCACCTTGGAGATGAGAAAGGTGTTTGATCAGTCGTTAAGGGGTCCTGAGGCGGCACAACATCTTCTAACTTTGCGTCAGGGTTCCCGCAGTGTAGCCGAATATGCTGTGGAATTCAGAATCGTAGCTGCAGATTCCGGTTGGAACAACGAGTCGCTGTGGGGGGCGTTTCAGAAGCGGCTCTGTGATGCTGTGAAGGATGTGTTGGCCACCAGGGATGACTCAAGCAGCTGATATCCCTAGCCATAAAGCTTTATAACCGTCTCCTTGATCGTCGTCGGGAGAAGGCTAGCCATGCTCCATCTGCATCCTCTCGCTTCACTCCAGCATACTTCCCAAGAAGGAGCCCCGAACCTCCATCGGTCCGCTCTGCCACCAGCTCTTCCACGCACGCCTCATCTGGAGAAGAGCCCATGCACCTAGGTCGGGCCCACCTGTTGCCAGATGAGCATCTCCGAAGGATGCAGGCTGGCGCATGCATCTACTGAGAGCAGGCCGGCAACTTCCTAGAATCTTGTCCCCTTCGGCCAAAAGAGGGGACTCGCCAGTGACGATAGGGGTCCTGACGAGCCAGTCCACTTCCCCTACAACATCCCCGGCCACGTTTGGAGTTTGAAGCCACCCTGTGTTGGGACCTTCAATCTCTTCCCTTGCATGCCCTGGTGGACTCCGGGTCAGATGAGAACTTTCTTGATTCTGAACTTGTTTTACAGGCTGGCATAGAGGTTGAACGTTTAGCCTCTCCCCTTAACGCCAATGCATTGAATGGAAGATTCCTCGCCCGTGTCAACCAATGCACTAGACCCCTCTGTTTGATTCTCTCTGTTAACCATAGAGAGACCATCAGGCTTCATATCATCTCCTCACCCCATGCTCCTGTGGTCCTCGGTCAGCCATGGCTAAGACTACACAATCCTCACTTCGACTGGACCTCTGGCAGAGTGGTGAGTTGGAGCTCTTTTTGTCTGTCAAAAAAGGGACAGCAGGTGTCATTGTCCCTTCACCAGCCTATGAACCTCCTGATCTATCATCAATCCCCTTTGTCTGTCATGATTGTGGTAAGGTTTTCAGTAAACAGTGTGCTCTCTTTCTACCTCCCCACCGGCCGTACGACTGTGCCATAGACCTTCTTCCGGGAGCTCCCCTGCCTTCCAGTCACCTGTACAACCTGTACCTCCCAGAAAGGGAGTCTATGGAGACCTACATTTGCGACTCCCTTGCTTCAGGCATCATATGGCCGTCATCCTCCACGGTTGGTGCAGGATTTTTCTTTGTCCCCAAGGAAGCCAGTTCCCTACGCCCCTGCATTGACTACCGTGGCCTAAACACCATTACAGTGAAGAACAAGTACCCCCTTCCCTTGATCAGCTCTGCTTTTGAACCTCTCCAGGGAGCCACCATCTTCACGAAACTGGATTTAAGAAACAACTATCATCTAGTCAGGATCCGTGAGGGCGACGAATGGAAGATGGCATTCAACACTCCTCTTGGCCACTTTGAATATCTGGTCATGTCATTCGGACTGACCAATGCCCCCGCCATTTTCCAGGCCCTGGTGAATGACGTCCTCCCTGATTTTCTCAACAGAACTGTTTTTGTCTACCTCGATGACATCCTGATCTTTTCCCGGAATCTTGAAGAGCACACCCACCATGTTAGGCAGGTTCTCCAGAGACTCCTGGAGAACAAACAATTTGCCAAGGCCGAGAAATGCGAGTTCCACGTGAGCTCTGTTCACTTCCTGGGTTACATCATCGAGAGGGGGCAGGTGAAGGAGTGGCCCAGACCATCTTCCCGGAAACTGCTCCAGCTGTTCCTTGAATTTGCCAATTTATATCGCCGGTTCAGCCGGGACTACAGCCGTGTTGCAGCGCCTCTCACCCGACTCACGTCTCCTATCTCTTTTTTCCTGGTCTCCGTTGGCAGAGGCCACCTTCTTGGAGCTGAAGAAGCGCTTCACTTCAGTACCCATCCTCATCCAGCCAGACCCTTCTCGTCAGTTTGTAGTGGAGGTTGATACCTCGGATACGGGGGTTGGGGCACTTCTCTCCCAACGCTCAGCCGCGGACGAAAAACTCCATCCCTGTGGGTTTCTTTCCCGTGGTCTGTCCCCAGCGGAGAAAAATGATGATGAAATCAGGAGTTCCTGGCGGTTAAGCTTGCCTTGGAGGAATGGAGGCACTGGCTGGAGGGCTCAGAACACCCGTTTGTGGTGTGGACGGACCATAAGAACCTCTCCTACATCCAGACGGCCAAACGCCTCAACTCCCGTCAGGCCTGCTGGGCTTTGGTTTTTGGCCATTTTAATTTTACACTCACCTACCGTCCCGGCACTAGGAATCTCAAGGCCGACGCTCTCTCTCGACAACTGTGCTCCTACCACTTCCGACACCATCCTCCCCTTGTCGAGTATGGTGGAGGCTGTGAATTGGGAGATTGAGTCCATTGTCAGAGAGGCACAGCGTATACAACCAGACCCAGGTAACGGCCCTCCCAACCGTCTCTTTGTACCTGATTCTGTCCGCTCCCAGGTCCTCCAGTGGGTTCATACTTTCCGGTTTGCTTGCCATCCGGGAATCGGCCGTAACCTGTCCCTCCTGAAGCGGCACTTCCGGTGGGCCACTTTGAACCCGGACACCCGGGCCTTTGTGCTAGCCTGCACTGTGTGTGTGCCCGCAGCAAGGCTTCCCACCAGCCTCCAGCCGGCTTACTTCATCCGCTCCTTGTCCCCAGTCGCCCATGGTCCCACATTGCCTTGGATTTTGTAACCGGCATCCCGTCTTCCCACCATTGTGGATAGATTTTTGAAGGCCGTACATTTTGTTGCTTTCCCTAAACTCCCCACAGCCTCGGAGATGGCCGACCTTGTCGTCCAACATGTTTTCCGGCTTCATGGGATTTCTTCAGATATCGTCTGACCGTGGACCCCCAATTAATTTCGCAGGTATGGAAAGCGTTCTGCAAGGCTCTTGGCGCCTCGGTGAATCTCTCCTCTGGTTTCCATCCTCAGACCAATGGACAGACTGAGCGGGCCAATCAAGACCGTGGAGCTGCGCTTCGCTGCATCACGGCCAACAACCCTGCTACTTGGAACACTCAACTCCCGTGGATTGAATATGCACACAATTCCTTGTCCAATGCAGCCACTGGATTGTCCCCCTTTGAGTGCTCCCATGGTTATCAACCACCTCTGTTACCGTCCCAGGAGGATGACAGCAAGGTTCCTTCAGTCCAAGCCAGTCTTTGTCGCTGCCGTCGAGTGTGGAGGGATGCTCGTGCTGCTTTGCTCTGCTCCGCTGACCATAACCACCGCATCGCCGACCAGCACCGGAAACCAGCGGCCACTTATCAGCCTGGGCAGAGAGTTTGACTTTCCTCTAAGGATCTACCTCTACAGAATTCCTCCAGGAAACTCACACCCCGGTACATTGGTCCATTTGAGATTTCTCACATCATTAACCCGTATGGTCAAGCTCAAGGTTCCACGTTTCCCTGCTAAAACCAGTGGAAACTAGTCCATTGTGCCCACCGGCCGTTCACCCTCCTCCCTCCCTGGTCATTGACGACCATCCGGCCTCCACTGTCCGGTGGTGGCTGGATGTGCGCCGTCGAGGCCGTGGGTACCAGTATCTTGTGGCTTGGGTTGGTATACGGTCTAGAGGAGCGCTGCTGGATATCCCGCCGTCTCATCCTGGATCACTCCCTCATCAGGGATTTTCACCGGGAACATCCCGACAAGCCTGGTAGGTTGCCTGGAGGCAACCGTTGAAAGGGGGTCCTGTTACAGCCGTAGCTGTACCTTAGTACATGTATTGTTGTCTTTCTCCTTCTGTGCCCTCTTTGTGTCTGAAGCATCGGCGTGTCTGTGGCATGGGTGTGTCTGCCTCCCTCAACAGCTCCACCTGCACACCTGGTCCTCGTTGCCATCAGCCCACCTGCCTCCTATCTAATCAGCCACTCAACAGTATATCTCCTCCGGTTTTCCCTCCACTCATCGTCAGATTGTTGTTTCCACTGCAAGTGGTAGTTGCCATCAGACTGCTCTCACACAATCTTTGTAGCTCTGTGTTTTTGGGCCAGTTCTAACCTTTTGTCTCCATGTACTCAGAACCAGCCTTCTGCCTGCCTGCCTGCTACCCTGCCTGCTTGCCTGCCTGCCTGCCATCCATTCGTCTGTGTTCTGCACCTGGGTCCGCTCTGTACTACGTAACAAAACCATGATCTTTCCTTAAACCTAACAAAGTAGTTTTGTCTAAATTCACAACGCTAACCAAATGTCCAAAACTGCAACTGTAAATGTGTAGCATGACATGCGAAATATCCTTAAAAGTGGCATGCTATGTATACACCTTCTCATGATATCACGTTGTGTAAATGTTGTAGAAGATCAATTGAAAAAGTGTTCATAACAGACATCTCAGGGGTTAAGTTAGGTGTCTTGCAGCAAATTATGATTAAAATGCTGGTAGTAAATCCAATATTTTCATAAACCAATTCTGTTGATTGATTTACTCTGATGGGCGACACCAGGTATAACTAAAGTGCAGCAGGGATATTGACATTTCAAATGATGTGTTTAGTTTGAGCACTCTCAGAGATTTCTTTAGATTTTCTTGATAGATCTAACTTAATATTCACTTTATTTCACCATTTTGTTGGCATCTTTGGTGCTAAGCGCTTTTCGCTGTGGTTTCTTCTTTTTCCCGATAACACCTTTCAAGTACTCCTATACTTTCACATTTCTTAGATTTTCATTTCAAATTTTGTATTATTAGTTGGAATATATTTTAATTGTGTATTCACACGATCAGTACATAGGTTTCATTATTAATGATAGTTTGAATGAGTATGCATAATGCCAGAGGCAAGGACAGTATGAGGTGGGATTTGTAATTGGTGTAATGCATAATTGAAAGTAAGTTTAAAGATGGTAGTGAAAGAGCCCTGAGCTGCTGTTCAGATGTTATCTTAGATTTAGAACATTGTTCAACAACCAAAAAAGCGTGTTTCAGTGCATTTAGTGTATTGTGAAGATATGTATGTCTTTCTATTGGATTATTATTACTATTACACAATGTTTCACTTTGTGCTTGAATGTCAGTACATTCTATCTAAATCAAAGTGGTCCAAATTTGTGTCTATACTGTTTATTAAAAGGTCCATGGTGGAGTCTCAGGATTTGCCTTTGATGAATTAAATTCAACTTTAAGGCACTTCTGAATTGGCTTCACTTTTTAGACCTGGAGGTTGGCGCTTGTGCCAGACCAACAGGAATCAATTTTATTGGCAGACACAAGTCCAAAGATGGCCCAAGTGCTATTAACTGGAGCTCATTCTTGGCCCCAAGTGGCACCTGCCAAACTTAGTCCAAATATTTGACCAGGGAAGGTTCACTGGTGATATAACACAAGCAAGTACCTCAGCCGCGATCAGCCAAACCATCAATATATCTTCTATACCAAATACCTATTTTATAGAAATACACTGCATGGTGATGTTAACTCTACAAATAACACATTTACTTTGTTTCCCCCCATTGGCTGATTATTTAACTAACTTTTGCTTTTAATGTAAGGCTATTGCAATGAATCCCATAAAGTTCACTTATATAATATATATATATATATATATATATATATATATCGCAACATTTTGACTTGCTTTGGAGCTACATGGAGCTTTGCTTCTGCTGCACAGCATCTAAGCTCACAGAGACTGCAGTATTTTAAGTTTCTACACAGAGGAAGTAGCCAGACTGTAAACCAACCACATGAGTAAAAATGGCAGAAATTCCTCGCACAGATTTTTGAAGTAAGAAAATAGTTTTTACGGTTGGCTTTGGTAGAAAGGTTGAAGTACAATGGAAACAGACTCAGTAAATAAATCATGATGAACATGAAACCTGTGACTTAAATGTCTGCTAAAGCCTCTGCTCTGCTGGAGAGACAGAATTGTGGCAGATGAAAACATCAGATCTGTGTGAAGCATAGAGACCGTGACTTCAACCCTAAACTTAATAAACGAAGCAAACAGAAACTCCATATTTAATTACGTCATCGCATTGTGGCCTCTTCTGAAATGATTCAATGGCACCGAGTTGTAGAATTACGGCCCCTATATACCTAACTTCTAATTCAGTAGTGGATGGAAACAACAACAATTTGTATTTTCCTTTGATGATTGTCGGAAATCTGTTCCAATTTGCACTAAATTTGACTTGTCAATTAATAACTTGACACGCTTTCGTTTTTACAAAGAGGGTCAAACTTTTTAAAAGAAGAGCTTTTGGTACAGTTTTGGAAATTTGGGCAACAATCATATTTCCTGATGCATGCAGAAAGTGTTTAACCATCTTTATTCAATGTGAACTTTAGAATAAGACACATACTGTGGTATGTTCGCATTCAGTACTGTACTAATGTTACCTCTGAGATATACTTGAATCTAGTTACAAATTACTACACAGTGCTTAGGTTAAAAAGCCAGAACCAAAATATGCTTTCCAAACACTTCTGCAGTCCTATCCTCATTTAATGTATTCACAAATTATAATTGCAACAGTTGGGAATCTAATGTAGCTTATGTTATTCCATTGAGTACATTTGTTTGTGTTTAACATATTTCTTCATATTTATAAAGTTTATATTAATTCCCACGTGGCAAAACAAAGTAGATGATGTTCTTTAATGTGTTTCATACTTTTCTGCTTCTGCTTTAGTTGATAGCAAATATTTGTTTTTTGGCATTTATGCATTTTTGGCATTTATGTATGTCTTCTTTTATATGTATGTGTTAGGGGAGTATAAAGGCTTCTGAAGCAGCAGTAAGACTCTGTTAGGCAATCCTTCCATTAAAACAGTTAATGGCATCTATTTTCAGTCAGATAAATGTATAAAACTGGACTCTTACAGCGCTGAAAGTCTCATTCCTTTGCATTCATTAAAGTATACAGAATACCGACATCCTATACTTACAATAGGTACTTCAAATCCTGTGTTGAAATACAAGAACATTCTTCACTGCTTGCCCTGTGTCCTTTTTTTCAGTTTAATTTAAATCACACCACTGATTAGCTTTATCTTTATATGTCAGTTTAATTTTGTACTTTTTAGTATTTCCAGATATCATTTATTTTTACAGAAACCTATCACATTATTTGCACAAAAACATAAAATATCACAAAAACATTTATTAGAATTGCACCAGTCCCTGGTATTGGTGAAGCCTCAAAGGGTCAGTAAAGAATAAATAAAATAAATATTATTTATTCATAAGAACGCTGCACATTAGTGGTGGGCGGATCCATCTAAAATATCGATACCAACGTCGGTATCGGTATCAATCAATACTTGCGTGATGAGATTGATACTTAAGTTTCAGTTTCAGTTTCTCTACGTTCAATACACAACTTCCGTTAAATCATCGTGGTTGTGCATGTGCAAACACTGCTCCTCTCACTCACTTCGCTCATGCTCACTCTGCCCCTGCTATACTGTGAGTGTTGCCGCCATGCAGTCACGTGTGAGTGCCGTTTGGTGTTATTTTACAGCTGCAGACCAAAATACTGCAAGCTGCGATGTTTGCAGAAAACAAATAAGGTACTGTGGCAACACCACAAATGTATACACACCCAAAAGAGAACTCTGAGCTGCAAAGTAAATGGAGGGAGGAGGAGGGGAATCCCCAAACCAGACCCCCAGCACCAATCAAAGTATAGATTTGAGTGTTTAGGTCTCAATATATTAGTACCAGGCTTGTTCAACTGGGTTGGGTCATAAGAAGGAGGCATACAATGACAACCATGAACCACAACGTCCCCGGTTTGTGTGCAGTTGGGGATCTTTGTTGCATGTTATACCCAATCTGCTGCACCTATGACAGAGATACACTCATCAACATCAGAGGCGTGGGGATTGGATGAAGTGCAGCGAACTTTGAGACAATAACCGCGCATAGGCATCTTCCAACCACCCAGACAGACTTAATACCACCAAGGGCAGAGTCACCGCCTCAGGATGGGAGCTAAGCTAACCCAGCTAGAACCTAAGGCTGTTCAACTACCCAGCATGCTCCTTGGTGATGTCCGGTCACAGGAAAAAAGACTAGCTCTTAACAGAGACTAGCTCTATCTCTGGCATCCAGAATCAAACTGTTACACTTGACCGGCAGAGCGCATCACAGAGCGCAGGACTCTGGTGGGATGAGGGGGGCAGGTGGACTGTGTTTACATCAATGATGCTTGCTGATCAAACATCAAAGTTGATGGCCAATGTTTCCCTGATGTTGAATTGTTACGTTGATGCTGGCCGTATTATCTACCTCAGAGAATTAATCGTTGTTTTTGTAGATGCTGATTACATTCCTCCTGATTAAAAAAGAAAAAATGCACTGCATACACTACTCTTTTTGTTTTGTGGAGAACTTCATCAAGCTGATTGCAAGAGAGGAGAGACAGGCTGAGTAACGTAACCTGTAGCTGCGACTGGCTAAAGGGCTAATATGGGCTAACTGTATGTGCAGGTATCATGACTTATTTTCTTTAAGCATTTGTGGTCGGGCATCTTGGATATGTCTAGACATATCGAACTACTTGAAGTTTGGAACTGATGACTGACACTGACCAAATGTTGCAGTCATTCTCTAGTTCACTCCTCTCTTTTCCTCCCCTCTGTTTATGTGTGTAGGTGTGTGTGTAGGTGTGTGTGTAGGTGTGTGCGAAGCGCCGCCCTTCGTGAAACAGAGCGGAGCGAATGTGAATTTGCAAATCTAAAAAAAAGTAAATAAAATGTGCCGTCAAAATAGAAGTACCGGTCCGAATAGGTCGAGCCTGGGTCCGGACTCGCGCCTGGGTCCGGACTCGCGCCGCGGTCTACCTGTTAGTGACCCCTGCTATGATAGAGTATTCTTGCTATTCTGCTTCTTACCAATCTTGTTCCCATATTGATTTCTTTTTGATATCACCAAATTTGGCTTCTAAAATTAAAGACGGCACTCATGATGGAATCCTTATTTCGGACCACGCCCCAAATTCACTGCTTTATGTCGACTCAAGGCTGACGAGAGATCCTCCTAAATGGCGATTCCAACTAAAATGGTTGCAAGACTCATTTTTTCATGCATCTTGGCAAACAAATTGATTTATATTTTGAATACATCGGAAACATGGAAGCTTTTAAAGCATTTATCAGAGGCCAAATTATTAACTACACAAGCTCCAAATCTAAAAAAGCTTGTCAGAAAATGACAATGTTGGAATCGAAAATAAAAACCCTGGAGAGCGAGGCCTTTCAGAAACCCTGCCCCAAAGTACAACAAGAACTGCTAGTACTGAGGTCACAGTATAATAAACTATAAGCAGTGGCAAGTCTACTAAGACTCAAACAAACATTTTACGACCAAGGAGAGAAGCCTGGAAAGATATTAGCGTGGCGCATTAAACAATTGCAAATTGAAAGATCCATTATGTCAATACAGAACAATAAGGGAGATGATATAGTCGATCCTTTAGAAATAAATGAGGCTTTTAAAAATGTCTATGAAAATGTATACGACTCTGACATAAATACAGATTTGATACGTCAAAATAACTGCTTACACACTCACAATATACCTAGTATCCCAGCAGAACTCAGACCTAGTCTGGAAGCTGAATTATCATCACAAGAGATCTCTGATGCAATTGATAACATGAAATCTGGGAAAGCTGCAGGGCCAGATGGCCTACCTATAGATATCTACAAAAAGTTTAAATATAAAGTACAAACGCCCCTCTCTTAGAGTGTGCGGGCCCGCCGGTGGGCCCAGCAGTTTTATCGCGCCTGTACATGGATATTTTTGAACTCTGAAAAAACTTGTTAACGATAAATCCTCCATGACAGCCAAAGTCAGTCTTGGAGTTCCGCAGGGTTCTGTACTTGGACCGATTCTATTCACCTTATATATGCTTCCTTTAGGCAATATTATAAGGACCCACTCTATAAACTTTCATTGTTATGCGGATGATACCCAATTATATCTATCAATTAAACCAGATGAAACCAATCAATTGGCTAAACTTCAAGCATGCCCCCTTAGAGTGTGCGGGCCTGCCAGCAGGTGTTTTATCGCGCCTGTACATGGACATTTTTGAACTCTGAATTTTTTTATTTTTTTGGGGGATTTTTGGAAAGCTTAGAATCTTGTCTATTTTAATATGGAGATGAAAATCACAACAGCGGTACAATCAGTTCCTCAAACTAGCAAGTACACTCAATATCAAAATCATAACTTTGAGCCAACTTACCTATAAAGCCTCATAAATATCCTCTTTTCAGCAAAATTTTGAAAAAGACGCTCCTAAGGCATTGCCAGAGGTCCACATGTTCGTTTCCGGGAAAAAGATATCCACTTTGAACATCGTCACATCGATAAAAGTCCATGAACAGGTGTTGCAATCTGTGAAATCAGCTGGTCGATCTTTACATTGTGTGATCATAAACAGTCATAACTTAATATCTCGTGCTCTCATCACGGTACACGTCCTGGTTTTAGCGCGGGCTCTCAGCGTTAGATTGACACTTCATTTGAGCCAATCTGAGCTTCGATGGGTCTTTTACTACCTTCATGAGCCAATGAGTGTCAACTTGATAAGAAAGTGCCCACCCACTTCTTTTGTTACAAACTGACCCTGGAACAGCTCAGCGTCCTGGTGGCGCGTGCATCGTAAAGGAAACGTGCGCCTCTTTTGTTAGATACGTCACTTCCCATGGTTTGCTTTTTCAAAATAAAATTTATTTCCAAAATAATATTTATTATTTATTGTACAAAAAAAATACAAAAAAACATACAAATATTAGAAAAATGTCTTTATACTTCACTTACTCTGTGTGATTACAATTAACAGGTAATATGGGTATATAATAGTTATTTATAAATAAAAAAAATAAAAAATATTAATAAATATTATAATATGTACATGTACATGTACATATTGCACAGTTGGTGTACGCCTGGTGTTACTCTTGGACAAACCTGTCTAATAAATTAAGTTTTTATCCCTTTTTATCTGAAATTGGGTGGTGAACTTGATAACACTTGGTTCTATGTTTATATTGTGTATTTCAGCTCTGGACTACCAGCTATACCCATTTTCAGACATCTTTTTCAACTCTTCACTGTTTTGCAAGAACAATATAAGAGTTATCTTTTGAATGAGACCAAAATCATGCAGCTGGTGCAAATGGTTGAAGAGCAGCTTTCAATTTACTTAGGGTATGTCGTTTGTAGGTATTTTTGAAAAAATTCGCCCACTTCCTAAGAGGTTAAATATGTTATTAGAATCTTTTAAAAATGAAATCCTTCTGCTATCACTGAGAGAAGTCTTGTTTACATTGTTATCAAAACGGGGGGGCAAGATAATTTTATATATTTGTGTGTAAAAATAATGCCCAATATAACAGATGTGGTGAATTCTAATTACGATCCTATTATGGAATCAATTACCAGCACAATTGACAGATGGAAGCCTATGTCGATCTCCTTAATTGGGATAATTAATATATTAAACATGAACATACTCCCCAAGTTGCTGTATCTATTCCAAAACATGCCCCTGTCTCCTCCTCCAAACTTATTTACAAAGTTAAGGAAATTATTTAAATTAATGTGTGGAACAACAAATGAGCCCGCTTGCGCTTAGCTTTCCTGTATATGCCCTATGATAGAGGGGGGCCTTGCATGTCCTAATCCTCTCTGGTACTACTGGGCAACTCAGTTAAGGACTACTATGTTTTATTTTACAAACGACAACCTCCCTGCCTGGAGAGAGATGGAATCCCAATTTTTAGAGCTACCTCTTCCCATGTATTTGTACTCAACTAGTTTTAAGAAACTTAAAAAAAAAAAAAACACTAAACCTATTACTAGGAACATGATTAGAGTCTGGCATGAAGTGAGGAAATACTTGGACGAGCCCCTTTCTCGCTCATGTTTTAGTCCAATATGGGGAAATGATGACTTCACTCCAGGCAAAGCTGATAGTGGGTTTAAGATTTGGTCAGATAAGGGTGTACAGAAAATTCAGGATCTATATAGGCTGAATGATGTTAAACTGATGTTGTTTGAGGAGCTTGCAAGTAAACACAACATTCCACAGAAGCATTTTTTCAAACTTTTACAAATTAGAAGCTTTATTGGAGCAAACCACAAACAATTATTATCTATACGTCCATACTCACCATTAGAAAAAATTATATTGAAGGACTGTAGGGGGAAAAACTTAATTTCTACACTTTATAACTTGCTTATATCTGCGTCCCCTGAGTCCTCCGAAGCTAAACTTAGAAATTGGAGGGAGGATTTGCAGGAAGACATTTCAATTGATGAGTGGGAAGGTGCCTGTAAGAAAGCTCAATCACAAACAGCGAATACCCGTCTTAAGCTCTTACAATATAACTGGCTGATGCGTACATATATTAATCCAGAAAAGCTAAACAAATTTAATGGTAATATCCCAGACTTATGTTTTAAATATGGACAATCCAAGGAAACGTTCTTCCATTGTGTTTGGGAGTGTACCAAGATAAAAACGTTTTGGGAAGAGGTTAAATGTATGATATAAGATATTTTATCATTTCAGTTAAGCATGGAGCCCATGCTTCTTTTGTTAGGGTGTTACCCAAAATGACACAACATAAGGAAGAAAAAACTAATCTTTTTAAATGTATGTCTGCTACAGGCAAAACACATGATAGCACTTTCATGGAAAAACAGTCCAAGTATTGGTAAATAGCTAAAAGAACTGTCTGCATGTGTCTCATTAAAGAAAATAACCTATTCAATTAAAGGAAAACAAGAACTATTTAAAAAAGTGTGGGGCCCGTTCCTTAACTATCTGGAACATGCGGATCTAGAGGGCACTCTGGGTCAGCAACTTGGAGATGATTAAGATTCCTATGCTGGGAGAAGGATGGAAGCCTTTCATATCTGCCTACATGTTTGTATATTTCCTTACATAGCCTACCCACAGGTTTGTGTAGTTCATTTAATGTATTTATGTAAGTTGTTCATTTTGTTATGTCTTGGATGTGGATGTTTGTGTACTATCTTATGTATTGTCTATATATGCTAAAAAACAATAAATAAATAAAAAAAGATGAAACACTCCATCCATACAGTATTGAACCACAGATTCCTCTTCCTTGTAAAACCTTCATTAGCCCCAATGCAACTTGACCACCAACAGTTCAGTTGGAGATTCAGGTGTCTCATGCCTCTAGCCACAAGCCCCAAGCATGAGGAGTGGGTTACAGATGTCTGGAGAATCCCCAGATTTTCATACATTCTCAGACCAAACTGAACTGAACTTGGGAAGTCAACACTTCATTTCTCAGAAATAACTCAGGAAAACTTCAACCCAAAATCTGAGAATATGACAAAATCACTTACGTATATTTGAACTACAATGTTAACAAGAATCTGAACTTTTCTTGGATGTCTGGCCGCTCTAAGGCAACCATATAATAAATTGTGTGACCTCTGCAGTGCCTACATCTCTGCCCTTCCCATCTCAGCCTGATTATCTATTTATTTCCAATTCCCTCGCTCGTTCTATCTGCAATTCTCTTACCTCTCACTCTCTCTCTCTCTCTCTCTCTCTCTCTCTCTCTCTCTCTCTCTCTCTCTTTTTCCATTTAAATCAACAGAGGGGCGGAGAGGGTTAGTTGAATATCACTTTAATCTCTCTCTTTCTCTTTCGAGCGGTCTTATGCTATAAGCCTCTATTGCGTAGGCGGCCAGTGACTGCTGAGTCTTGTTAGCTGTATCTCCTCCCGAGACTGTTAAATGTGTTGCATTGCTATTCAGTAGCCAGGGAGAGGGAGAGAGGGCAATGATATAGGGAAGTATGGGAAAGGATTTTATAGGACAGTGAGCCCCCTGAAGCCTTATGCAGCGTTGAGGAATAGTGATAGTCATTTGTCCTCCATCCTCGTTGGATTTTCTTCTGCTGTGTGGTGCACAACAGTATTCTTATTTAAATTGAGAGACTATCTCACCATATAATATTTTGGGCCTGTATAGTAAAGTTAGGATTACAATTGTTCCCATTATTTTTTTATTATTTGACTCTTTAAATGCACAAATGTAGTTAGCAAATAGCATCCTATGCCAGCCTTACACCAATAAAACTCAATGACGTGAACATTGTCAACAACTAATAGGTGCACTTTCTCCAGTGTGTTTATATTATAAGTCTTTTTAAAGTCTTCCAATTTGAGGAAGGCATTATTGTAAATTCTAGCAATATTTAAAAAAGGCATTCTCTAGTTTCAATTAAATTAAATTATTATAATTTTTTTGCAATCACTTCTCAAAATAAAAAGTCGCTAGTAGCTTTTGACAAAAAGAAATTGGCTAGAGATTTGGAAAGTCACCAGATCTAGCAAGAAAGTCGGCAAGTTGCCAACAACTGGCACATAAATGGTACCTCAAACAGCATCCGTGGCTACTCTGCGGCAAAAAATTATAACCATATATTTTTTCTCTCTTTCACAGTGCTAAATAGCCCACAGTAACATTTTAAGCATCACTCTGTGGCAGCGCAGTGTTGAGTAGACTGCTGTGAACACAAACATACACATTTTAGACCCAGCTGTAGGAAAAGAGAAGTCTTACGCTGACAAGCTTGCTTTGACTTCCATGTTTGCTCCGGGGTTAAACAGCTCACAAGTGGGCCTGCATCCA
The DNA here is from genome assembly GCF_900634415.1 of Cottoperca gobio. NCBI lineage: Eukaryota > Metazoa > Chordata > Actinopteri > Perciformes > Bovichtidae > Cottoperca > Cottoperca gobio. The sequence goes on from NC_041364.1 coordinate 22,903,457, forward strand.
GCCTTGGCGATGACACACAAACACAACACACACACACACACACACACACACACACACACACACACACACACACACACACACACACACACACACACACACACAGACACACACACTGAAATGCAGGTGGGAGTAAGGAAATAACAACTGTCCACAAAAGCTCATGCATACACACATTTCCGACATACAGCAGGCTGGAAGGGAGTGACGTGAATGAATATAAAGTCCTCTGATGTCACATAGTGAGGCGTGACAGTGAAATTGTGCCTCAGTAAAAAGTCAATGTGAGCTCGAGGCTTTTGCTATCTATCACGTTGCTGTAGTAGTAGTAGTAGTAGTAGTAGTAGTAGTAGTAGTAGTAGTAGTAGTAGTAGTAGTAGTAGTAGTAGTAGTCTGGAGCAGCACAATCATACACGTATATACTTGTATACTACTAAGTGATAGAAGATTGAAAGGCTGTTCAGTTCATAAGCTCTCACATTCAGACATTTTAAAGAATTAATAAAATGCTGTAGACAACCCCAGACAAGTTTATCCATCATTTTGACACAGCGCAAGTGTTTGTTTGTGAATTTAAGGCACTGACACACGTCAAGCCTGCCATGACGTATTGTTTCCAGAGACCCTTATTGATCCTGCAGACTAAAACAGTTGTATTTAAATTGTGAATAGCTCACCCAAACTGTGAAATTGACAGAAAGTTTACAATTAACAAACAAAGATTGTTTCATGGAATCCAATCTATAAAACTGAGTTCAGTCTATGCCCAACAGTAATTTCATTCAAAGGGAATGGAATGGGATGGAATGGAAAGGCACTGCTGTTACTGTTCATTTGCCTACTTTTTCCAACTGCTTATACTTTTTGCCATTGAAACAACACTCCCTGTTTATGGGTGGAACTAAAAGCCTTGAAGAGGATATATATATCCACATTCTGCACTTTATGATTAGCAGGAGAACAAGGTGACAAGCAGCATTACTACCGCCAAGGGTTAGGTTGCTGTTTGTCTGTCATCAGGATTATTGAAGACCTACATTTTCGTGAAACTTGGTAGAAGGGTTGTAGCATGGACCATGAAGGAACCCGTTAAATTTTGGAGCGTATCCGAATCACGGGGCGGATATACAACTAATTTATTATTATGGAAACGGCTTTGGTGGAGGACTGCACTCTCCGAATGCACTTGTAGTTAATATGGAATCTACTGGGTGAATGGTGGACTCTGCCACAAACAATGAAAACTACAATGAAGAGAAGTAATAACTGAATGTAAAATACATTTCATGGCTATTGCTGAAACAATGCTTCCAATAATAATAATATCAATAATAGGGTTTGGTTTCCTGAAAACTAATGAATTACAACTTTAATTCTGAGGCTTAGAATGATATCTTCGACAATAGTGTGCTTCCACTTTGTGCCAACTCTTTCTCCTCTCTCTTTCTCTCTCTACTGTAAAGGTGTAAAGATTTCTCACATGATCTGTTGTTTAGCATTGCAGAGGCTTCCCCCATTCCACCTCCATCAAGCCAATTACTTTGACAGCAAACACACACACACACACACAAACAAATTAGTTAAATTAAACTGCCTATCTTATGAAACACACATATACATCTTTCCCAGGCCGACTTACAGGTGTGTGTGTGTGTGTGTGTGTGTGTGTGTGTGTGTGTGTGTGTGTGTGTGTGTGTGTGTGTGTGTGTTGTTTTCCCTCAGATGAAGAGGTGTGTCACAGAAGTGATAGGCATGAGCAGTACCTTGTCTGTGATGAGATGAGAGCGAGAGAGAGCTGTGAAGAGTCTCTATTGAAGTTGAGTATGTGTTCAAAGGAGGCAGACCTTGTCAAGTTTAAAGAAGTTAACATAACATGCGAATACAGACAACAGTTGAGAGATGACAACTTAAAGAAGAGTTCAGTAGCTCCTGGAGGAGCGGAGAGCAGAGGTGTAGGCCTTGAAGGAAGAAAAGAGACCCTGAGGGAAGCGCCGTAAACTGTGGGAGAGAAGAAAGTTCCTCGTGACATGGTCATCAGCTGCCGCAAGGCCAAGACACACTCATCGCATTTTCTGAAATATTCTTTCAATTGTCTGTCTCTCAGGACGGATATGATGAACCTCGTTTTCTACACGTCTCTGTCCACGTTCAAGACGGAACCCTCTGTTTCTTCTTGCTGTTAAATTACATTGCTAAGCTCATTGGTCCATGACACTCAGCCATCGTTGATGGACGATGGCATTGTACAATGGCTATCGGTTTAACAATTAACAATTAAGCCTCTGGGGCTAGCAACCATATTTCCGAGGTTGTAGCTAGCAGCTATCCGGATAACGGGCCACAACTTCATCTTCTGTGCTGCAGTCATTGTTTATAGTCCGATTGACAACTTGAGACGCGATAATAGTGTTAAAGTTGAGAGACAACGTCTACGGCTAATCTCTATTAACACATTTTAGGTTCCAAGATTGTAATTTTTCCAATGCCTATTCTGTCTATTTTGCTCTCCACAAAGGTTGTTTAGCTGCGTGTAACAAAAGCCTGTTCAAACATGATGGTCAATACTATTCAGAAACCAGAACACATCTGATACCAAAATCTTGTCCCGTTGCTTACAGATTTGGGTGGACTAAACATTAGAATCAACTCTCAATAAAAGGTAATCCACTACAAAACTATCACTATCTACAGCCTCAGGTATGATCCAGAACAATATTATCATAATTGAATGGGGCTGTTATGGTCTACCTAATAATCTGTGTGTGTTTCATTCGGGTTATGGGTTAATTTTCTTCCTCTGCATTGCCCTTCCTTTATTGGAGTTCCTCACCTCATCATCATCATCATCTGCAGAGCACCACTACAGTTCTGTCAGGGTCAGAGGAAACATACTGTACTTTAACAGACAGAAGGCTGATAGGAAATCACCCAGGGGAGGCTTTGATCATTTCTATGGAAATTGGATCAAGACAAAATAATAAAAAATGTCTTTCGTCTCAGTCCCACTAAGCCCCAAATTCCTATATAGGGAGCGAGACATTCCCAGAGAGGAGTTTTAATTCCAAATTGAGATAACAATATCTGACACCCACTATTAAAAAAAATATTTATAGAACAAATTACGCTGTCTCATGATGGACAGTAACAAGCTCTTGGTTGGGAGAATGATAAGAACGACTGACTGGATCCCTTAAGTATTAGAGATACACCGCCCGTCCAAAATAAAAGTTGCACACTCTAATATTTAGTTGTACCGCCTTTAGCTTTGAGTACAGCACGCATTCGCCGTGGCATCGTTTCGATAAGCTTCTGCAATGTCACATTTATGTCTGTCCAGAGTTGCCACCAAGACCTTGTATTGATGATGAGAGAGGCACCAGGCATGATGGGTGCATCACTTCATCCGCCTCTCTTACCCTGATGTTCCCATCACTCTGGATTCATCAGACGACATGACCTTCTTCCATTGCTCCAGAGTCTAATCTTTATGCTCCCTAGCAAATCGAAGCCTTTTCCCCCCCAATTAGCCTCACTGATCAGTGGTTTACTTATGGCTACACAGCTGTTTAGTCCCAATCCCTTCAGTTCCCTTCTCATTGTGCGTGTGGAAATATTTTTACTTTCACTAGTAAACATAGCCGTTAGTTTTACTGTTGATTTCTTACAATATGATTTCACCAAACGTTTAAGTGATCTCCGATCACCATCATTCAAGGGTTTTTTCGGACCACATTTCTTCCTCGAAGAAAGTTCACCACTATCCTTCCAGGTTTTAATATTGCGTTGGACAGTTCTTAACCCGATTTTAGTACTTTCAGTAATCTCCTTAGTAGTTTTCTTTGCTTGATGCAGGCCAATAATTTGACCCTTCTGAAACTAATTCACATCCTCTCCACGACCACAGGATATGTCTTCCGACATGGTTGTTTAAGAAATGAGAAGCTACTCACCGCATCAGCCCGGGTTAAATAACTTGTTGCCAGCAGAAACATATTAATCACTGCAGTAATTATCCAATGGAAGGCTCTTACCAATTTGCTTAGTTAAATCCAGGTGGTGACTTTTCTTTTGGACGGGCAGTGTATAACATGATGAACTTCAGGTAATGATTTTGTTAAACCAACATTGATATATATGGTACATATTGTTTTGAAGAAAATGACTAAGCTGTCCTTTTGAAAGTTTTCTTAAGTCTCTTATTAAAATACAAGCATGGTAGAAAACATATTTATTTCCTTGTACCATCAAGCCATTTGTCAAAGAAACTAGAAAGCCATAATACTCAAACAATATGAAATGGCTTCAAAATAATTATATTAGATGTTCCTTTTGCTATTAATAAACTTGAACTGTCAATGTATAAAGTTCCGGTTCTTTTAACCAAAGCATTAGAAACTCCAGATAACTCACAAAGGAAGGAATCAGAATCATATTTTGAACCCTTACACTTAGCCAGAGGTGTGTACCTTCTCTGTAAATTAGAGATTCATACATATCAGAGAAACTCTGCTATCAACTGTGGACTTTGAACGATGTGATTGACTGTACCTTTTGATATCTGCCACATGTTGTCTATTTCCACTTTATATACCTTTTTCTAATATATAAACATACCATTTAATACAGTATGTAAGAAAATAATGTAAACTATCAAAAGTTGGCTTTGTAGCTTAGTGAAGGCTTTGCCAAAACATGTGCGAAGGTGTCAACGATGCTATTTTATACATCTATTTTTACTTCTTATTTATATATTTTTTATCAAGTAACAATACAGTTATCTGTTCCGAGACAGAACAAAGGCATTAATGTCTTACAGGGCATCTTTTCAATGTCCATATATACTTCTCATTCTCAAAAGAATCCCAGATAAACATGGAATGCATTATATCTGCTAAGTATCATCATGTTACCATTGTCATTATGAGCATGTTAGCTTACTGAAATTAGCATTCAAGCTGCTAATATGGCTGTAGGTTCTAAATGTTGTCATTTTATGTCTTAAAAAAAGCAAAGGTGCATCTCTGTGTTCTCTTTTTTTTGGTTTACTATAGATTTTGGATTTGTTTTAAGTACTGCTGATAAATTAAAAAAAATTAAAAAACAGCTCTGCCATTTGCTTTCTGCTCTTTTCGTAAGACCCTTGTGCTTTCCATATATCATCTACAGCTACACACACATGATCAAAACCGTATTTCATCAGGCACCTTCCAATGTGTGATGTTTCTTCTTTGTTGTGTCCTTTGTTCTCTGCGTGTCATGCTGAAGTTGATTTGTTCAAAAAGCGCTCGACATATAAATGTGACTTGACTGGACTTGACAGGGTTGTATTGCTTGTATGAACTCAGCTTCTTTGCTGGAGGGCTGAACATCTTTCTGTATACCGTTAACCAGCTCACTCCATCATGTGTCAGGAAACTCACATATCAAGGAGGAGACGGGAGATGATGAAAGATGGTGACAGTGGGTGGATTCATATATGGGTAGATAGACACGTAGAAATGAGCAGCAGGAAGCACTGCACAAAGCAGGCAGTAGTAGTATGCAGCATAGGCTTTGAGGGGATTTTGTCTGGTATGGCAGGAGTACAAAGCTCTTACTAAACCAAGGAATTCACCCCTTAAGGGACTTAAATGCGTGTCCAAAGAAAAGCAAAGTATTCTAGTAATAGATGGTCAATGTCACGCTAGTCTATTGTGTTTGCCTCGTAGGTGATAGCTACAGTGATGGGGTCAAATGAGATGGGAATAGGCAGTCCAATTCTCAATGTGAGTGAGGTAGGGAGTGAGTGTTTGTGGATGTGAAGCTTGACACTGACCTCTACATCTCATCAGGTTTTCTATTGGCCATGAAGAGACTGTTTTCTGTTTTTCTGTGAGTTTGTATGTGGTGTTGTACACTGAAAATATAGATGATATCAATAGCAAATCCCAAGGGAGAGGGATGTGCAAGCAGGGAAATGTCCCTGTACCATTATTCATTACCTGATTTCAGCATCCAGAGAAACTTACCAGATGTGTGGGTGCTTAAAAAGCACATTGACAAGCTTGTCAAAGGTTAGCCACAGCTGAGAGTTTTAGTCGTCCCACCCCTCAACGTCCAATCAAAAGTCTGTGCTTCTGTGTTTCCCCTCTGCTGGGTCTATGCTCTACCTGACACGTGTAAAACTGACAATACATTGGTCAGAGCTTTTCAAAGCTTCAATTTTCTTTTATCTGAAAGACTAGAGGAATAAACATCTAAAAAACAGTTTGAAATGTATTGCTGTAAGTAAGCATTCCTGGCTTGGTCTGAATACCAAGGCTATGCACTGTAAACGTGCTACCATCTCACCAGCAACCCCCTGTATCTTGGTAGGGATACACCAGAGGTTCTGGAGAGTACCCGCTGCAAAAAGTACAGCAGCAAGTTTTAACAATTTGTGAATATATATTATATATATACAGTATATATATATTTGTCTAATATAGAATCTTAGTATTGTGTTGGTCATTAGTTGACCTGCCCTAACAGATGCAGTAAAGCTAACAGGGGAGGTAGATGTCAAGCAAGTGAAAACATCTATGCAGAAGGAGCATAACGAGGGGTGAGAACCAGAGGGGCGTAAGTGACATTTGACCAACTTTACAGGAGAGCCAAAACAAAAAATGACCATACTTTGTCCTGACTTTGTTTATTAAATTCAATCTTTAATATGAAAACTTCATGAACATGTGGATGACAATATAAATAATGAACAATATTTTGACATTCATTGAAAAATATATTTTTCTATCATTTTTTTATTTGGAAGTCATTTGTGCCTTTTTAGAACTAAGATTTTATCTCATATACAATATGAAATAGGCCGTATCTGATGAAAATATGAAAAATGCTTTACATTCATGAGTTAAAAAGTAACAATAATCAATTGTAAAATATGTACAATATCATATAAACATATCCTTATATCATATTAGTTAATTTAATTAGTTAATTCATTCATTCATTCATTTTGTTAAAACATTAATAATAAACATTTGGCCACATAACTAACATTAGCCATTTCCCCAAATGACCAATGGAAATTATAGTCCACTGTGATAATATACCATGACTAGCACAGCACTCTTCTCTGGAGTTGCCCAAGGTGTGAGGCGTTGGGCGGGTGTGGGGATACTCACAAGTCCCCGGCTGAGCGCCGCTATGTTGGAGTTCACCCCGGTGGATGCCTTCGGGTTATGGGGGGAAAACTCTGATTGTTGTTTGTGCCTATGCCCCAAACAGCAGTTTGCAGTATTCGGCCTTCTTGGAGACCCTGAATGGAGCCCTGCAGGGGGCTCCAGTAGGGGACTCCGTAGTCTTACTGGGAGACTTCAACGCGCACGTGGGAAACGATGGAGACACCTGGGGAGGCATGATTGGGAGGAACGGCCTCCCTGATCTAAACCTGAACGGCCATAACAACACCATGTTCAAACATAAGGATGCGTGTACGTGGTACCAGAGCACCCTAGGTCAAAGGTCAATGATCAATTTTGTGATCGTATCATCTGATCTGAGGCCGCATGTTTTGGACACTTTGGTTCTGTTTCGGACCGTGTGTTGTGAGAAGGACTTGAAATCCAGAAAGTCACTGTGCCCAAGCTCAATCACCTTGTATGGGCTGTTCCTCCTTGCCATCATCACAAGAGTGTAGAACCCCTCTGGACTGTACACAGGCACATTTATTCTGGCGGTCTCAATGGCTGCATGGACACTGTCACATTCCATCTGGCTGTGTCCAGACTCCATGAATGTATGGTCAATAATGGAAATGGACAAGGTTTTGACTGCATGGAGACACATGGCACTAAAACCAACATTCATGTTCTGACCTCCACATGTGTCAGTGTAAAGCACCACATGCTCAGTATCTGAAAGAGTGGACAGATACTGGAACATGCATGTGCTGATCTCTGATGAGCCACACCCCCTTTCACCCTCATACCACATGTAACATTGTGCTTCTTTGTTGCCCAACTCGTACACTGTAAGGTTGTACATGCTTAACTTCGTTGAATAATACAGACTGCTTACATTGCTCCAGGGAGTGGTCAGCACTTGCTCGAGATCAAATGTGAGAGCTTTCTATGAGGACTATGCTTGTTTCTTATCATTATCTTTCTGTTCCTTGGCCTGCACCTTTCTTGTTTGGTGGGCATTGTATTCTTCTTCATGGTATACTTTGTCACTGGCATTTAAACACTTGTACCACTCACAGTACTTGCATGCATCTTTTTTGGGTTGGTGAAAGCCCAATTTGAATTCCCTGTTGAAGATGGATCTGTAGAAACTAAGTTTCTCTGGATTTACTTTCCACTCGTTGTGGCATTTCTGTACATAGGGTTCGTACATTTTGGTCACATTCAAATTTTCCTCAAGGTACAGCTTTCCTAGAGTAGTCTAACTCTATGGTTGGGAATGATTTGATGTGCCCTCTGATCAGATTGTTGTTGAGCTCTGGGATTTTGTTGCATGTGGAATGTTTTCCCTGAGAACTTGGGGGGTGGGGGGATTTCCAGTTGGCTTGAGGGATGGCCCCCTGCAGACCTCGCAAACTTCTCAGATACGTCGAGGGTTTTCAAAAAGAAATCCTTGCAGACTCGAACAGACTTCCCCTGTGTGGTGAGATAGTACTCTATTGTGTTCTGTCGCTTTGACTCTGTGGTGGTCTGCCTCTTTTTCATCTTTGTCACTGTATGACTTATGATAAAGTCTTTCTGACAGGCTGCATCTCCCATTTTCCAAAAATGATCGAAAATCATTTCCCTTTCTGACTCTGGGAAATTGTTGTTGCATTTGTAACGACAGGAAACAGTCTTTTTCCCTGACTCTTCTTCCTGGGACATGAATGTTTTTTGAATTCACATAGCTTTGCCCTGAGTTCCGCAGCCTTTTACGTGCATTTATTTTCCAGTTATCAGGATCTCTCTTTCTTTTCCTTCCCCTTTGCTGGACCTCGTCTCTGCTTTCATCAACACTCACTGGCTCTAATATCAGTATTACATGTTCTTCATTAGTTTCCCTGTACTTTTCTGTACCTGCATTCTCTGGGTTCTGTGCCTGGGTCCCTATATTATCTGTGTCTTGTGCCTGGCCAATTGCATTCTGTGTGTCCTGTCCCTTGTCACCTCCATTGTCAGTGGCTGTCTGTCCCTTATCTGCGTTCTCTCTCTTCTAGCGCTCAAACAGTAACTCTATGATAATAATCTACATGATAATGATAATAATAATAAATTATATTTGAGGGCACCTTTCAAGACACTCAAGGTCACCTTACATATGCAGATAAATACAAATATAGTTTAAATGTATTTAATGTTTTTTTTTAAATGATGAAACATACCATTAGCTGCTAGCTAGAATGCTAGCTTTGACCTTGTTTAGCTTACCTTTGTCACTCAGCATTGACTTTGAATCCTCGATTATTTCATTCTCTTCATCAAGATCTTCTGCATCTTGATATAACATTAGTAACGTTTCTTCAGCAGTAAAAAGCTTTCTTCTCATCTCATTTCTCAGGGCCAAAAGGGCGTCGGTGCACTTATGCCCTTTTGGCCCCAAATAGTTCAGTGTGTTCGGTCTTTTGGTTTTTGATTAATAACTCTTGTTTGGTTTAGAATTCACATGTTCCCTTTTGGCAATAGAAAGAGCTCATCAAGAGCTTTCATTTGATATATATATAACTCATTTTTGCCCAAAATGTCACTTGCGCCCCTCTGGTTTTCACCCCTTGATAAGGGCTTTAAGAGTTTTCTATTTGTGAGATGGGGTCTTCAGGGAATCAGGTGTTTAGAGTTGGCTCAAGATATGGATATGTGTCCCGATCAAAGAACGTGGAGACTATCCCAGTTATGTTGATTTATTTAGGGTGTGGTCTGTAACAATGATACAAACAAATTCCTTACATTACAATTAACTTTACACAATTAAGTAAATACTCATATGCAGATAAGGACTGTAATTACAAATCAGAATGTATGAACAACCAATTTACTTCTAGCATACGGACAGTATTCCCCAAAGGGGCTTAAAAGCTAGAGCAGGGGTTCTCAATGGGGGAGGTAGCACCCCCCCTCAGGGGGCGTTCAGAAGCAATATTTTTAAAAGGGGGGCGTTTATTTTATAGCAGGGGTGGGGAACCTCCGGACCATTTGATCTGGCCCTCGAGGTAATTCATAAACACACGCAAAAATTTCAATCTCAATTTGAGTTTTTATAATAACATAATATAGCAGTCTAAATGATAAGAAATCAAATATTAAAATGTAACTACAACATTAATATAATCAATATATAATATAAATAATAAATACTAAGAATAATAATCATAACACAAACAGAATAATAATCAACATTAAAATTTAGGGAGACAATTTGCCTACATTTAATATGATGGGGGGGTGGTAAGGGGCCTGGATAATGGATAGGGGGGTGCTGGCCCAAAAAAGGTTGTGAACCACTGAGCTAGAGATATTTCTGGCAGAGATATACAGTATGTGCGAAGTTACCAAATACCACACTACTATCTGGTTTGCAATTATAAATATCAACACACTCACCTTTAAGCATTTACGCACAGCAATAAACAAAGGTAGTATAGGTGAATGGCAAAATGGCGGGAGAGGAAATAATAATAATTATATTAATATTAATAATTAATATCCACCACATCAAAAGAAGTTGAAAGTAAACCTCAGGTTGCCGGTTCGTAAATTATGATCAGAATGAAGCAAACAAAATGCAATAAATGGTAAAACTTGTTATACAAACATGTGGGCTTTCTAACAGCCTACAGATTTTGATTCAAATGAGACTTTAAAGCTTGTAACGAAGGTGATCCCAGTAGCCGTCTGGTCTCAGTCTCCGTTGCGTTGGTGTAGCTCACAAAACATATACATTTGTTCATATTATGCAGTTGAGTATATTAATTTGTCTAAGAGGGACACAAGCACGTTTTAGAGTTCATGTTATTATTCCTCGATTTACCTCTATCTGTTCTTTGGGAAATGTTGTTCTCCTGCCTCTGCCTCCTTGCTTATGGTCTGGACCACTCATGGTCAGTCTAACAAAGCTGCATGCATTGATTCTTTTTTTTGGGGGGCAGCAGAAAAATATGGGGAAATAAATCCAATATTCACTCTCCTTTTGTTTTCCACCAATGTAAGACCAAAATATCTTTAGCAGATAAATGCTATGTTCACCAGGAAGTAGCTAACTTTGTCTGTTTTCTGTTTAGCGCTGGGCAGGTCAGATGCAGTGGGATTACTGAGTGTGATTGAGACTCAACTAAACAGCAATAATTTATTAAGGAAGTCAAAGACTCCTCTGCTACATTAAGCTGAGGGGAACTGCAGAGTTGGGCAATAATGATCTAGTGTGTCACTGCAAGCTACCCCTTTAACATTATACAGACATAGTCATTTGAATCATTGCAACTATAAAACGTATTGATTACTGCAGGTTTAAATGAAAAAGAAGGCTTGTTGCTTTAAGGCAACACAAGTGCACAGAGTGGGCCGGTACTCTCCGGTACACAGTACTGGCACTATTACATTTTGCTCTTGGTGTACTGTTACTTTTTCAAGCGCATCGGCCCTTATCACAAGCTGCCGATACTCTTGTATTCCTCTGTCCGTATACGTTTCTCTGGGTAATATCTATTGGCCCATTAATAAACTACATACCCAGGGGCACTATGTACCCAGTTATGTTCCCGTTCACGCCTGCCAGCCTTACAATAACGTTAACCTGCCTCTAAAAGGGAAACAAAAAAAGAACACAGAGTCAGTAGATGAACCGATAGCGCTTCAAAGGTTAAATCGTACCTTACTTTGATGCAGGCTTGGAGCAACAAGCTATCGTTAGTGCCACTCCTAGCAGCGGGGAGATGTTAGCATTAGCAAAAGCTTGTGGACAATAACGTTAGTAAAGAAACAAAATGTACATCAACAATATCTCCTACTATATTATATTCACTGTAGTACCTCAGAATGTGTATAATGTGTGTAATGATTTGATTAATGATTTTCTTTTCACTTCAAATGCACTCATCAAATGCAAACCAACACAACATTGAATACATGTAGATATGTCACCCCAATATTTAAAACTGATCAAATTAATATAGAGCATAAGATACAATAGGATTTTAATGACATAGTGACTCATAAAGGCTGACATTTTATTTTTATTTTTGCTATCACTGGCACCACGACAATAGCTGAAGGCAGTCACTAACTGCAGAGGCATGACCCGCAGCAAGCACCCCCTCCCTGCAAGGCAGATTGTAGCTTCTGTCAAAACAGCAGTGAAGCTGCAACCCCAGCTGAGTGTCAGCTGGTCTTTACATACAGTGCAAGACTGGCAGCATAAGGTCAACCTAGAAAGACTACAGAAATTCCCAGAAAGCCTTTTTATTATAGACTTTGTGCTGATGGCAGAAACCTCAAGAGAGGTGGCCTGCTGGCACTGAGACCACTGGATGCACAGAAGTAAGGTACAAAACCACCCATGATCAAACCCATAGATAAAGAGCATGCAATATTCGTCATTTCATTTTATGTTCTGGCAATATATATGACAGTGATGGTATGGAGATAGTGCGGGGACAACAGCAAGCCCTGATCAGCAGGCAGGCCCTGTGTGCTTGCCTTCCCTCTAATCTGATTCAACTTCCCATGCAAGCAACTAATCCTTTTATGTGTGCTGATGTGAGACTGAGATGTGGCCATGCACCTTCATGTGAGCTACTTTGTATCAGTGCATGTGTAGATTGCCTTTTCCCGCCTGATCTGATCAAAGCAACAAGAGAAGTGTTTACATACACACACTGCATCCTGGCATTCATATTCATCTCACATGGTTTTTATCACACCTCGCTGTAGGGGCCACAGATGTAGCTCACTAATGCAAAAGTTCTGAAAAGGCCATTTTTGAAAATATTCTATGTGAAGGAATCTCAGTGAACTGGAAACCTAACTCTTCAAGAGTACATTTCAAATGTGAAAGAACGATGACATGATCAATTTATGATATATGAAAACAAAGCCAAAATAGTTTTTTTATACATTTACAGTATATCTCAAAAGTGAGTACACCCTTTAGATTTTTGCAAATATTCTGTTATATCCTTTCAGGGGATAACATTATCCTACTGAAACTTTGATATAACTTAAATTAGTCAGTGTGCTGCTTGAATAACAGTATAGATTTATTGTCCTTTGAAAATTACTCAGTACACAGCTGTTAATGTCTAAACAGCTGGCAACAAAAGTGAGTACACCCCATAGTGAACATGTCTAAATTGTGCCCAAAGTGTCAATATTTTGTGTGACCACCATTGTTATCTAGCACTGCTTTAACCCTCCTGGGCATGGAATTCACCAGAGCTGCACAGGTTGCTTCTGGAATCTTCTTCCACTTCTCCACGACGACATCACGGAGCGCACGGATGTTGGACACCTTGCACTCCTCCACCTTCCTCTTGAGGATGCCCCACATGTGCTCAATTGGGTTTAGGTCTGGAGACATACTTGGCCAGTCCATCACCTTAACCTTCAGCTTCTTCAGCAAGGCCGTTGTCATCTTGGAGGTGTGTTTAGGGTCATTATCATGTTGGAAAACTGCCCTACGGCCCAGTTTCCGAAGAGAGGGGATCATGCTCTGCTGCAGGATGTCACAGTATATATTGGAATTTATGTGTCCCTCAATGAAATGCAGCTCCCCAGTGCCGGCAGCACTCATGCAGCCCCAGACCATGATGCTGCCACCACCATGCTTGACTGTAGGCAAAACACATTTGTCTTGGTACTCCTCACCAGGGTGCCGCCACACACGCCGGACACCATCTGACCCAAACAGGTTTATTTTGGTCTCATCAGACCACAGGACATGGTTCCAGTAACTCATGTTCTTGGATTCATTGTCTTCAGCAAACTGTTTGCGGGCTTTCTTATGCATCGGTTTCAGAAGGGGCTTCTGTCTGGGGCGACGGCCATACAAACCGATTTGATGCAGTGTGCGGCGTATGGTCTGGGCACTGACAGGCTGACATCCCACTTCTGCAACCTCTGCAGCAATGCTGGAAGCACTCGCACGTCTATTTTTGGAAACCAACCTCTGGATATGACGCTGAGCACGTGGACTCAACTTCTTTGGTCGACCCTGGCGAGGCCTGTTCCGAGTGGAACCTGTCCTGGAAAACCGCTGTATGATCTTAGCCACTGTGCTGCAACTCATTTTCATGGTGTTGGCAATCTTCTTATAGCCAAGGCCATCTTTGTGAAGCGCAATAATCCTTTTTTTCAGCCGCTCAGAGAGTTCCTTGCCATGAGGTGCCATGTTGTCCAGCATTCAGAGAGAATTGTGCCCAAAACACCAAATTTAACAGCCCTGCTTATCATTTACACCTGAATCCTTGTAACACTAACGAGTCACATGACACCAGGGCGGGAAAACAACATCATTGGGCACAATTAGGACATGTTCACTATGGGGTGTACTCACTTTTGTTGCCAGCTGTTTAGACATTAACAGCTGTGTACTGAGTAATTTTCAAAGGACAATACATCTATACTGTTATTCAAGCAGCACACTGACTACTTTAAGTTATATCAAAGTTTCAGTAGGATAATGTTATCCCCTGAAAGGATATAACAGAATATTTGCAAAAATCTAAAGGGTGTACTCACTTTTGAGATATACTGTATTATGTGAAAGAGGCCACTTATTGTGTCACATACACAGATCAATATTAATACCCAGCTCTGCAGTTTCCCTCAGCTCTATGGAGCCTTTTTAGCAAATAAATGATATGACTAGCTGGTGAACATAGTGCAACATTTAGCAGCTAAAGAGCCAGATCTTTCCCTCAAGAGCAGATGGAGAACAGAGCTAAAAGGGGGTAAATGTTAAACACAGAAGAGGCAGTGTGAGCATCACATCCACACATGTGCAAATCCACATTCAGTCAACAGTCCAATAGTTTAAGCACTTTTTCGTGTTTTCTTGTTTTCATGTGTTTTAATGAAGTCAGACTTGGCTAAAGGTACAACAAAATACTGTTTAATAAATCAAATAGCACTTTGAGTTTTGTTTACGCAAATGAAAAGTGCGCTTATAAATAAAATGTATCATTATTATTATCAAATAAAAAAATAACTGAGACTCTGCGCACAAGCCTGAAGAGGGTTTCTAATTTATCTGAATGTTACTTGTTCTATGCTTGAGACCAAGTATCTAGGTAGACCTCCGTAATAGGGCAAAAGGTTAATGTGTGGTTTTTTTTTACATTATTTTAGATGCAGCATGACTTATGTTGTTGTAGCTTCAACCTTTACCAGCTTTGGGCACATCAACAAAGCATGTGACAAAGTCACCATGCCATGGAATAGACCCCGTTCACAAGCATGAATGGAGAAAACTGTAAAATCATAGATCTTCCTTAAATGCAGTGGGTGTGCTATCTGTAATGCTGTCTGATCCAGAACGCTTCTTTTTGAAACAATGTACTTCTAAATCCAACTCATTTTCATGAGACCTTAAGAGACCCTTAGAGTTCTCTTATAACAGCTTTTGATATTGTTATACTGTGTAAGACATATCCTGAATTATATTTTTGACTTTTCAACAAAGTAGAAGCCACACAGGCGCTTTATAAAGTGAATTGAGTATTACGGGTTGTTCAGCCCCAGACTTTCATCTTCCTAACTGAATGGAGATTAAGAGAAGAATCCCCCTTAATCACCGCTTTGGAATTGGCACAGTTTCACCAGGGGAAACTGCCGGGGTGGAGAGAGTCGAGGAGGTGCAAACTCCTCCGCTCTTACAAGAATATTGTCGGTATTAAATGTTGTGGAGGACGGAGTGACTGCATCAAATCAATCCAGCAAACTTCTGAATGTTCGTATAGTATTTATTTAAAGTGATAATAACCGCATTTGATAATACTTCTTAGCCAAGGACACTTTCTACCTCTCCAAGCCACAGACCACCAGAGTAGTTAACTGTCTTTTGGATCAGCAGAAGTGTGTCGTTACGTTCACAAACATTTTGACTAATTCAACTCTCTAGGGCGTAGTCTTCTCCCATTGGTGTGGCGTGGACACGTTGGCGCAGAGTTATGACGAGATGCTGTTCTCCTGTCTCCATTAAAGGAGGATCGTACATATAGTGTCTTACATTCATTTAATACAGTGCTCATTATACATTCAGAACTACATATTGATAGAGGTAGACGAATACATAATAGTTATCAAGTGTGGATTAATACAATCAGGAGTTATTTACTTCACAATATCACCCAGATAAGTGACACATTGGTGGGAAAGTCTACATTTATTCCCAAAATCTTGACTAACAGATGGTCTGTAGATAAAATATGGAAGTGTTTACTAATTTAAGCCTTCACATCTTGCGAGGCAGGGCATGAGAAGACACAAATAACAGTGTTACTGCTGAGCTGTCTCAATTGACGCGAGCCTTCAACAGGCATTTATCCAGTAACTGTCATAGCCATTAGGATGTGACACTGCTCCAGAGGGAATTAGCCTGTACATCAAACTCATGTCACCATCAGAAATGAGAAGATGTCCTGAACGTCATTTACAGTAAGGCTCTCTACACATTATCAGCAGCAGAATCACTCTGGCATGAGCCAATTGTTTCCAAGAGAGGGAAGAGGCCAGGGCCATGTGGGCATTAAGCACCAATCAGATTTTACACCTCTCCACTGTCAAAGTTTAATACGTTTTCTAAGATGCAATCCGTTATTACAATGGTTCTTTCATCATCGTCCAGACCTTCTTTAATTTATATATATATATATATATATATATATATATATAAGTCTTTTTTAAATACTTTTTGTACAAGTTAAATGAATAAATAATAGAAAACAATTAAAAGACACAAAACTCAACCCAAAAAAAGAGGAGGGAATGAATAATGTAGGAGTGGAGGGATAGGGATAGGGATTGGGGAGGAGTACCTACTTCATGGCCGCCATACGCAATATATTCAGTGTGTCTGAAGACAGATATTTGTCATCCCGGGCTAGATTTGGTGTCAAAAACTTTACAGATGGGTAGTGGGATTAATATAAAGGCTGAGTTCAAATACAGGTGTTGTCGGAGCAAGGGTCCCAGAATTAGAGTGGGGTCCAATGGCCTCTTCCCCACTTTACACCCAATTTGGCATCACGGCTGGTGTGATGCCATCGCAAGATGGTCTATGGTTGTCAGAAAGTCGTCAGAAAAACTATAAGGGCACTTGGAGGGTGCAGACCTCTGCCAAGGCCGTTTTATAGAAGTGAAAAACAAATGTCAAACCAAACCTAAAACATGGTCAGAGATCATCAAGGTTTTACAGATCATTATCTTCATCATTAAGCTAGATAATGATCTTCATCTAGATCATTGTCTAGCTTTTAAAATTGCAACTCCAGCAATATAGCAAAAGAAGATGTCACCAAATATTTAGTATTATGTGTTGACCAAGTAAATCATAAAACAGATTATGGTTTTAGAGGTCTACATGAGCCGTTTTTGAGAAACTCAGATATGCTGGGGCACTCCAATAAAAAACAGGATACTGTGGCAGGTAAACACTTTATCTAAGTTTCTGATCATTCTCTGTTATTACAGAAATCAGTGGCAAAGATGTTGAGGAATAAAGACAACTGCACGCAGATGATCTGAAAGCTGGATATTGTTATGTGCATGTATACAGGATTATGAAAAATCAATCACATCACATGTTCCATGTAAATGTCATATCTCGAATAAGATCATAATCAGGATAAGACTCAAAACCTGAATACTAATGTGCATGTAACTCAATGGGTCTGCAGCCAATGTGTCAGAAATCTCTAAAGTTGAGAGACTTTAAAGCTTTGAGGCCCTGTCACACATGCCCGTATGGCGGAAACGAATGCCGGCACATACGAAATACACGGCATTACGCTGGTGTGCGTCAATATAAATTAGGGGTATGCTGGACATAAGTAGTATTCGTGAGGAACACGGCGTTTTTACGCTGGGCTACTGTGTTGAACGCTGAAGCCGTAAACATGTGTCGAGCATGTCAAAAACGTTCGAGGTACGGCAGTCGTAAATCGATATACGTGACGTGAACCCTACAGCCAACTCATTGATACCGGGTGGACAACCTATTTGTTAGCTGCAAAGAGTCTCCGTCTCCTTCCCGCGATGGCGCCTGTGGCTCCTCTGTGCAGCCCCAGTAGGCGACAAAGAGGAAGAGGAGAGGGCCAAGAAGTCGGACTTCTCATTATCAGTTGACCATGAGGAGATGATGCTGGAGTTCCTCAGGGAGAATCCTATCATCTGGGACTGCAAGAGGAGCGACTACAGGAGGGCGTACAGGAAGGACAAGCTGTGGGAAGACCAGGCTGCACTCATGGGCAGAACCGGTAAGATAATAATGTTATGTTGATGTTTATCATTAACATATAAACATGTCATTAGACCAGTGGTCTTTAAACTTTCTGTGCCAAGGCACACCAAAGACCAAGCCGGGATCTCAAGCCACACCTGTGTTTATATCCGATATTACCCTCTATTACACATTTATTTAGCCTTGCTAGCTATTCTCCTTCACACTAGCGGACAGCCTTTGATGTGGCACACTCTAATACTTCCCACCATGGGCAAATGGCTAAAACAGGACTCACTTTAACAGGTGTCGTTCTTTAATGATTGTTGCCGTTATATGTAGGCCGAAGCATATAAGGCCTATTGTTACTGTGAAATAAGGGTGTAGGACAAAGTACCGAATGTACAGTGTTTCCCTGTACCCCCCCCCCCTGAAGTTCAAGATGGTTAATCTGTTTTATATTCACATCTCACTTGTCACATTGAACAGGTGCTTATGTTAGTACATACACTAAACGCTTATGTTATTTAACAAATTAATATATGTGCACGTTTTGCTGTCTGCTTTGCGTATTTACATTCACTCCTCTGCGCTGCATCGCAAAGGGCGGAACTCCGCACATACACACACCTACAGTCAGACACAGCGGAGGAAAGTAGAGGAGAGAACGGAAAGAATCCGGTTCTGGATAGGGGCCAACAGGGGCCAGCGCCCCTGTAACACAGAGCCTCGCCCAACCTTTGCCCCCCCCCCCCTCCAAACGAAGAGTGTACAATAATAAAAAAGTACTGTTGTTATGCGACGGTCCATGCAGGGGCAGGGGACTTTATTTTGATGGGCACACCATGCGTCCGGCCACATGCAGGGACAGACTAGGATCATACCATTATGTGAAAATAGGAAGAGGGGCAGACGGCGGGTGTAGGGGTACAGGCCAGGTACACACAGAGCGATGGAGGAGTCGCATTTAAATGCAAGCGAATCGGGAGGAAGTGATGAACTGATAGAAAACCGAAAAAGAAGCAATCATGGTATTACTTTTGTTGTGCACTATTATTTGAAACTAACTAATAGTATTGAAGGCTTGAACACCCCCCCCCCCAGCAGTAAACCTAGGAACAACACTGAAGTACATTATAAATCATTCATAACCTTGTGTATAGTTAAATGCTATAGGCCTAATTGTTTACACTACTATCAATAATTTGTATTTCCATCAGATTTCCATCTTTTGGGCTGGTTCAAATCCCTGAGGGATAAGAACACCCGTCTCCATAAGAAAAAGAGTGGGGATGGGGCAGCTGAGCTGACAGAGAGGGAGCGGTGGATCAAGGACAAGTTTGTCTTCCTGACGTCTGTTGTCCGACACAGGCGTGAGCCCTACAAAAGTGTAAGTACTGCCCTAAGAATGACATATATCTGGGACCTCATTTTTTTAATGACGATATAATCTTCCGTCATATCGCTTATTCTTTGTATTATTGTGTCTTTGCAGATCAAAGCTGCCATCGATGGACATCCCGGTGACCTAGACGCTGCTGAAGCTGCGGCTTGGCGGGCCCATGAGCAAGCGGGTGCAGGATGCCGAAGAGGCCCTTCTATCATCCCTCCAAAAGCATGTCGCTGACTCTGGTGCAGCCCTCAGACACCTGCAGGTCAGACAGGAGCACCAGCATACGCTCACCCAGCGTACCGCCTTCGCCAACTATGTGCGTGACAGCCTGGTGACCATATCCAAGCGGAGGTACAAGACGGTGAGACTGGCCATGAACCGTATCCTGTCCGAGGTGATGGAAGCAGACAGCGACGCCGATGAGCCCAGTGCTGGCCCCAGCCTGGGAGGACCCGTCGTGCCAGATGTGCGTTGTGATTGCACATCCATCCACCTCGTATGCGTCGCACACCTCTTTGCATTCACCATATGACGCCTACCAGCCACCTCCATGCATGTGGAGACACCAGCCCCAACCAATGTCAGCATGGACCTCCCAGACACCAGAGTACGCTCTGCAGCATATGCAGCAGCAACAGCAGCAGCAGCACTTCAATCAACCTCAACCTGTGCAATATCAGCGGTGCATGCCTCCTCCACCTCCTCTTCAGCCTACGTACCCCAGCAGCAGTTTGTCAAACCTGTCGGCAACATCAGGCGTAACGCGCGTTTCCCTGGGTTTGGAAGGTGGGAATATGCTTCAGGACCTGTGTTCAAGTGACCTGAACACACCACCACCCAACAACAGGGAGGATAAGTGATTGTGTGTGTACAGGTGTTGCCAGGGATTCCATTATTGTATATATGCCATTATAATATGTTCATTGTAATAAAAGTTGTTTTCACTATTTAAAAGTGTCAATGTATCACCAATACCTATTCCAATCTCTTCTACATTTATATGTTCGTCATAACATATACATACATTAAACGTAGCTTGTAGTTCAGACTTCAATGTGGTGTCCTTTACAGTTAATCCAAATTGCATAAGTGTCTCCTTCCTGTTAATATATAGACATATATTGACATTGTCCAAACAATAATAATAACAACCGTAATAACACGGGGTTAGATAGATATATTCATATTTTATTCATACATAATACTGTCATACAAATGTATGTGGTCAACATGTCAAAATGTTCATGTCCTAGATCATCCTGTATTGCCACGGAACTGCACCGCCTGGTGAGTTCACCCAGTGTTTGATGAGCTCCCTCTGTGTCTTTCCGTCCATGGAGGCGGTGTTGGGTG
Source organism: Cottoperca gobio (assembly GCF_900634415.1). Lineage (NCBI taxonomy): Eukaryota > Metazoa > Chordata > Actinopteri > Perciformes > Bovichtidae > Cottoperca > Cottoperca gobio. Next base: position 22,924,611 of record NC_041364.1, read on the forward strand.
GTCCAGACACTGTCTGTGTGTCCTCTAGGTTCTGGCCTAGTCTCCATGCACCTGGGACATAATTGTGGTTAGTGTTCTCTGCACGGTCAAGCTGCTGGTTCTGGAGCCGTGGGTGCCGCATCCTCATAATGTTGTGCAGGATGACGCATGTGGTGACGATGAGCTTCACATTGGACGGGTGATGCTGCATGGTACTCAGCAGGACCTGGAAGCAGTTTGACAGGATGCCGAAGACATTCTCTACTACTCTCCTGGCACGGGAAAGCCTGTAGTTAAAGATCCTTTCCCCTTTGTCAAATCCCGCTGTCCGTACGGCTTCATCATGTAGTGGCGTAGGGCGAAGGCATCGTCACCGATCCAGAAGTAGGGCACATCCTGGGTGCCGTTGGGCATAGGATCCGGGTCTGGGAAACCTATGGTACCATTCTCAGTGCCTTCCTTCAGCTCACAGTGGTTGTAGATCTGAGCGTCTGACGCTGACCCCATACCTGCAAATACAGGATAACAAAAGTGTTACCTCAAACAGTAGATAACTATAGGCTCACACCACATATTCATCAATCATAAATTGTGTGATTCATATTGCAAATACCCACCACCGACATCTGCCCAGATGAACTTGAAGTCCGCATCTACAAGCACCATCAGAACAATGGAGTAGAATCCTTTGTAGTTGTATTACATGGACCCACTGTTTGGAGGACACCGGCACGCAATGTGCTTCCCATCAAGTGCCCTAAGGTGTGGGGGAAATTCACTTGATGCGGAACTCGTCGGAAATGGCGCGCCATCCATCAGGAGTGGTTGGTGGATGCATACCTGCTCCCAGAGGCAAGGTTACGGAGAGTCAGGGCAAGCTTCAGGCCAGGCTCAATCGGCGCCCTGTACCAGGTATGCTGCTTGGTTATCCTGGGACCCACTCTGGCTAGCAGCTCGTCGAACATCTCAGGGGGCATCCGCATGAAGTTGGTGAAGGAGGCGTGGTCCTCGTTCCGGAGCTCCAGCAGGAGCCGGTCGTATATGCCATACTGCCGTCGCCTACCGATCCATGCTCTGATCCAGATCCTCCTCCGTTGCCCTCTTCTCCTCCATCTCCTACTGGCGCGGAGCTGGAAAATACCAATTTGTTTACATCATGCTGATGCTGGAGAACGGCTAGGATATACCCCTGACGCAGCCTCTCCGCATCTTCCATGCTCTCTGATGCTGGGTTGATGTATTCAGCAAGACGTGCTGTGAAGAAGTGAGGATGAGCCTACGGGGACCCTATTTATACTCTCGCTCCAGAAATGCTAGCTGTACTGTACAGCACGTTTAATAGGTCACTCCGTCGTCACAAAAGGGTTATCCACTCGTTATCAATAAATCGGCTGTTGGGTTCACCATCTCGTATATCAACGTATATGTATTTATATATATATATGACTGCCGTACCTCTGACGTCATCACGTATGTCTTACGTAATTTTCCGTATGCATGAAACTATGACCCACACGTTAGGTACGTCAGAATATTTTGAAGATGCTCAAAATATGTTTACGGCTTCAGCGTTCAACACAGTACCCTCGCGTAAAACGCTGTGTTCCTCACGAATACTACTTATGTCCAGCATACCCCTAATTTATATCGAAGCACACCAGCGTAATGCCGTGTATTTCGTATGCGGGTCCCAGAGCATTTCCACTAAACCACCATGGAATCAACCAATCCAGTTTAGAGTGGAAACCACAATCCATGTTTAGGGATGTGTTTTTCATGAGTAATTTTGCCTTGCGTGTACAATACAAAACTAGATCCTTGATAAATCAGTATCATGCACATGAGCAATTTGTGTGTTTGACCCATATGGTTTCACGTCAGTTGCAGATGCAAATAAGACTTCAGACTGATTCTTCCAATTTGTCTAATGGTAACTCTCCCAGCGTGCTTTTTATGTCGATTATTTATATGCGCATAAAGTTTTTGTCATGCAAAATGTGTTGCTGGAATTCAATTAATACGTGCTATAATTAATCCACGAGCGTGCAGCCTTCTCCCACATATTTTTGTTCGTTAGTGTTACATCTTTTGACTACTCGATAAAGTGAAAATGTGTACATGGTTTATGATCATGTCACTCATGTTGGAGATTTAGTTCACCAATAACTTAAAAAACATATGGTATTTATGTTAATGTGTCTTTTTAACTGCCTTATGCAGGTTGATTGCTAGACAGCAGCCAAAGAAAAAGCAAAAATGGAAAGTGTAAACTCCCATCGGGAGAGATAATAATGCAGATGAATTAATTAATTAACCAGCAATCCACATGCAGACGCAGCCATGGTAGATGTCCCACTTTTTGACTGCACACGGATGAACTAATACTGGTTAATTATGGCTGTGCTACTACTAATTCCTAAAAGGGATTATTTGGAAAATTCATAGGGAATTGTCTGGTGACAAAATGCAGTAATTACAAGACTGGAGAAGTGGAAGATGTACATATGACCAGAGGAAGAAGTTTTCTCTCTGCATGGATTTCTACCCAGAAACATTATAAGACATTTGTGTGCGTGTGTATATATTTCACTATGAACCATGCAATTTTAATCTGTCCAATAAAACAGCTCCCCAGTGCAGCAGCAGATCGCTTACAAGGCTGTAAAAGTTTGATGCGGCTCTTGTCAGGTTGGATGTAGTGTCCTCGGCTCTGTAAATCGGCCACCAGCAGACTATGGCCAAGTGCAGAGTAGCGGATCTCAATCCTGATTTATTTATCGTTGTCTGATGTCTGCCAGGACAGGCAATGCAGCTTGGCCTCTTTCTGTTCCTGCACTATACTTGGAAGTATCACGTCCCGTCTCATTGTTAGCAGGCCTAAATATGTAATATTTCTTATATAGATGTATTACCGTTTCTATCATTATCAATTTTTTCTCAATGTGTTTTCTCAATGCATGCTCAAAGTGGTCCTGTGTCTTATTTTTTGTTTTTGATTTCCTGTTCAGGACATTTATATGTTATGTACACCTGCATGAAACAAAACACATTTGCAGAACACAACACACATTAATTATGCATTCTATTGGCATACATATGATCAGGAATACATATAGGTTATTACAATATTTTGCATTTTCCTAATTATTCTTAAGGCATACATTTACACTGGCAGAAAAAGTCTCAGAAACTATGCAGTTCATGTCCTGCATTTAGCCCATTCATTTGTAGATGGTTGGGAAGTTTCTACAATCCAATAATGGGGATTTAAAGCTGCACTGTTCAATATTTTTGTATTACAACAAATAACAATTGGTTAAAAATAATTATTATTGGATAATGAAAAAGGAGTCACGTTCAGTGACCAACCCACACATCTATAATTATCTGCCAACTCCGTAGTTTGGTAGCTAGTTCTCTGGCTACAGATCATTTTAGCATCGTTCGACATATTGTCTGTCTGTTTCATGGATGTATTAAAAGAAGTGGATACAGCATTTGGAGGCGGGACCCCGTTCATTCATATGAAAATTGCTCAGTAGCGGATGAAGCCAAAATGGCTCAACATTTGAGTAAAAAATTACCGTGATCTTCAGGCGTTCTTCCGAGCCTATAGGGCCAATTGAGCATGCACACCTGCCATCCATTGTCTACCGCTTATCTGGGTCAGGTCACGAGGGCAGCAGCTCCAGTAAGGAACCCCAAACTTCCCATTTCCAGGCCACATCCGCCAGCTCTGACTAGGGGATCTCGAGGCATTCCCACGCCAGTGTGGAGATATGCATTTTCCTTAAACCCCGCCTGGTGGTGGTGGATCCAAATCATTGTCTGCTATCTGTTAGTTTTCAACCCAACAATTATCCATGCTGTCAACAGCATTTACATGTTTAGCAGCAGAAGTATTTAACCTCAACTCAACACCATCAAAACATGGAGGGCACAGTTGCATCTTAAGCCGCTAATGCAATGGGACAATCATTTCCTTGTTTCATGTAACAGCTTAAACTACAATGAACGGTCGAAGCAACACAACAGACTGCCACTACGATCTCAAGGGAACAATCAGTGTGTGTTTGTGTGAGTGAGAGAGAGGTGACAGACAGGTGTGAAGTACTGTACGCATACATGAAAGTGTGAATACATTATAGCTCTGCAAGGAGAGAAAGACAAAAAACAATGTGCAGAAGTGTGTTTGAGTGGGAAAAAGAGTTAAAGATGTTCGTATATTTGTGTTCATTTATGCATTTTTATGCGCGTTCATGTGCACTGTGCATTTTGTGTGGAGATGTGTGTTTCTGAGTCAATGTTTTTCTGTACCTTTTAAGTGAGTGTGTGGGTTTAAAGTGTTTTTTATTTCTGATATAACCTCCTGTCTCGCAAGTCTGTTCCAGTTAAAACAGCTGCAGGTAGGATGGTACATTATGCTACTGCAATTGTTCATCGTTTCCTCTTTGCCTCGGCCTCTCTCTCTCTCATAAAAGCCAATAGAATCAGAATCAGAAATCCTTTATTAGTCCCACAATGGGGAAATGTACCTTATTAAAGCAAAATAACCTATGAAGTAAAGTGGCGAGTGGTTGATAAAAAGTGAATATTGCACATGGCAGTGATAATTGCACAACAATGGTGGAATAGTTGTTCTTGGTATGGAGGTCTACCAGGGGCCGTGGTGATTGTACAGTCTGACCGCTGCAGGGAGAAAGGACCTACGGTATTTCTCCGTGAGACACCGTGGGTGAAGCAGCCTGTCACTGAAGGAGCTGCACAGTGCGGACAAAGTGTCCTGGAGGGGGTGGGACATGTTGTCCAATAGAGAGGACAGCTTGGTCGTCATTCTCCTGTCTCCCACCACCTCCACCGTGTAGAATACTGTATATTCAGCTTAGTCTTTTGATTTCACTTCTCAGCCACCATTAACTGTTGTAGCTGTTTGACGGAGTGTCAAAATAATAAATAATAATAGGTCAACTAGCACAATCACACTCAGGACCAGAGTGGGACTCATTTTCAGCCAGCGACTTTCGTGCCTCAGATCAGCCCACTTTAGTTCACAACCTTTTAAATTAAAATAACTAAATAAAATAAAAACATACATATCCAACCCTGAAACATTGATATGTATTGTCTACAATGTGTTTTTGTAGATAAAAATGTATTTTTCAGTGCAAATGACTAAATATATAACATAAATCAATATAAAGGTTTTGTTCTCACCAACTTCTGCCACTTGTTCTGTACCTTCACTCTCAAACTCAGCTCCCCTTTTTGTCTTTCTATTCTCCATCTTGTCTTTTTAATCTATTTATATTTCTCTTTCTTTGTAACTTACAACTTCTACATGGGCTTCTGCGAATGTAGCATGTGGTGTAATTTAAGATGTGTGTGACGTCCTACATCATCACACGTCAGAGTTCAGGGGGGTCACACAGCTCGAGTGTTCAAGCGGAGATAACTGTTATTGATGCGGCTAAATTATCTTTTCATAAAAATGTTGTTTCATTTTGGTTCCAACCAAAAACAAGGATTCAAGAAACATTTTTGCTATATTCTCTACAGAAGGGTGTCGTCGTCTCTCATTGGTCCATGTTGGCGCGGTTATGCCCCTTGGTGGGCAGTCTTGTTGTGACGAGATGGAGGTAGACCTGAAACTCTTTGAAGAGAACCTACAGTGCTTCACATTCATAACTAATATAGTGTTCATTATACATTTGTGCAGAAATACATGTTGTGCAATAATACATTTTGATTGAGGTGGACGAGTACATGTGATAATCATTAAGTGTGACACAATACAATCAGGAGTTTATTTACTTCACATTAGCATAGGTAACGCCACATAAACACTTCACGGGCAGCTTTTGTGCCATGTGCAAATACTCAGCCACATGCCCATGAATAGGAGAGATGCCACCAAAAAAAGGCTGTAACAAGAATGAGAAATTCAGCAAGTGAAATTGAGGTAGCCTGCTGTTAAACTTAAACAAAGTAAATATGTGATTTTCCAGAGCATCATTACTGGCATTACAGGAAAATCAAAAACCCAGCAATGGCAAAACATTTCTGATGCTGCTCATCTCAAAAGAAGATGGTTTAATATGAAAAAAAAAATGCTTTGCCCAAGTCAAGCGCTCCATGAAGATAACTGGAGGAGGACAGGAGGTTGCCTAATAATTTAGAAACTAATTGGAGAGGTGACACTGGTGTCAACTCAGCTCTTCAGGTGCATCAGTTTCTGAAGCCCCGGACACAGACAGTGATCAACTGCCAAGCAAAAGAGAGACTCAAAGCCCCCAATGGCAACACATACAGCCACAGTAGTTGCTGAATGTAATGTTTAAAGACTTTGAAATTCATAAAAAGCTTTTTACCTGTGGTACGCTATAAGCCTTTACTCAGTTTTTTCAATGAGCAATCAAAAGCCTGCATTTAAATAATTATTACATTTTTAGAAGAGAAGGGCAGGAATGTGCATCCTCATCAAACTGAACAGCCAGAACACCAAACTTGTCAAATTTTCTCAAGTTACTTTTTTCTCAAGTAGCTTACGAGATATTTGTGTGTGTGTGTGTGGGGCGGAGCCCTGCCCTTCGCGAAACAGCAGAGGAGAAACTGCGCAAAGCAAGCAGTAGACCAATCAGATCAATCAGATCAAACTCAATCACAGAGAGGGCCAAAATTAAGGCATCGTTTCGGGGGTAAAGCTTGGAAACTGCAGCACCCACAGAGTCACAATTTGCCTTGAGTGTGTCATTACACTGGAGGTCAATCAGCTCCATTTGGATGTTCACATGTGCTATTTCCACGTCAACTGCAAACAGATTGCTGAGCAGTTCATGCGCAGTCGGGAACACAGCGGTGGAGATGGTTTGTCAGCGTTTGGAAGCACAGTGACCAAAGTTTCCTTCTGCATCCGAGTCTCCCACAGGCAGCTCGGCTTGGAACGCTCTCACTGCATCATACATGTCTGTGATCACACGGCCCTGAAGCTGGAGGTTTAACAGTGAGATGCTTCGATATGTCGCACATAAAGGCCTGCTCACATCGACACTTTTCGTCCCAGAGATCTGTGGTGTGTTTCCCTTTGCTTCCAAAAACTGGCAGATTTTCTTACGCAACTCGAAATATCTATTCAGCACTTTCTCGACTCAGCCATCGCACCGCCATGTATCTCAGAATGTATCTCCTCAGGAAGAGACTTATATTGGCTCTAATAAAGTTTCCCCATCTGTGTTACGGTGCTTATTACATGTTCCATCTCCAGAGCGTTACAACACAGCGCTTCCTGGTGTATGATGCAGTAATACACAGTCAGGTGCATCTTCTCCCGCATCCTGCCCACTAATCCTCTCTTTTCACCACATCGCAGGCGCTCCATCTCTTGTCAGTCCCGTCTGTTTGTCCCGGGGCAATTTCATTTCCCACACATTTAGATACTTTCTCAAATATGTATGTTCCCGTGGTTGTGCCATGCATTGATTTAATTACCAGGCAGTGGCAGTTCTAGACCAACATCACTAGGGGGGCCTGGCTGGGGCCAAGTGGTTTGTCAGAGGGGCACATTCAACCCAGGACAAAAGTGACAAAGCAGTGTTCAAGACTTCAATATTTTTAGTTAAGTATAAATAATCGCGCACAACAAAAACAATACCATGATTGGTATGTTCCTGACTGATTACAGCATCTCTCCAGTGATCAATCATGGCGTGCATGTTTTTATTTAGATTCCCATGGTAACGAGTCAGACTGTTCATACTAGTGATGGGAGGTCCGGCTCTTTTCAAAGATTCGGCTCTTATGGCTCCTACGGCTCCCAAATGGCTCTTCATTTAGTATCACTCGGAGCCTTCTATTTGAGCAATTATAAATAGTCTGTGTGTTGGTAAGCAATTTTTCATTCAGTGTTTTCATAAAAGCCTCATTTTTATGCATTTGTTTTCGTTATAAAAAAAAAAAACACACAGTTACTATTGTTTAACATTTAATCAAACCTTTAAAATTAACAACTTAACACAGAACCAAAGCAAACAAATCAAATAAATAAAGGCCAAAGTTTTAACATGACACTTTAGATAAAAGTCTTTAGTGCAGAGCATCTTTTTCAATTTTTGCTCATTTCTTCACTTTCTCCCGACGCGCTTGCATTTATATCTGGCTCCCCTGCGTGGACCGTCGCATAACATCAGTACTTTTTTATTATTGTACTCTTTGTTCGAGCGGGGGCTCCAGGCTCAGTGTTAAAGGGGCACTGTCCCCTGTTGGCCCCTACCCAGAACCGGATTCTTTACGTGCTCTCCTCTACTTTCCTCCGCTGTGTCTGACTGTAGTTGTGGGTGTGGAGTTCTACCCTTTGTGAAGCAGAGCAGAGGAGTGAATGTAAATACGCAAAGCAGTGAAGCAGATACCGAAACGTGCACATAAATTAGTTAAATCACATAAGCGTTTAGTTTATGTAATAACATAAGCACCTGTTTAATGGGACAAGTGAGTTGTGAATATAAAAACAAAATAGCAGTCTTGAACTTCAGGGGGGGGGGGGGGGCACAGCGAAACACTGTACTTTATCGTTACTTTGTCAAACTTGTCAAAGAGAGCCCCGTTTTAGCCATTTGCGCATGGTGGGAAGTATTAGAGTGTGTCACATCAAAGGCTGTCCGCTAGTGTGAATGAGAATAGCTAGCAAGCCTAAATAAATGTGTAATAGAGGGTAATTTGCCCGGATATAAACACAGGAGTGCCTTGAGATCCCGGCTTGGTCTTTGGTGTGCTTTGGCACAGAAAGTTTGAAGACCACTGGTTTAATGAAATAATTATATGTTAATGATAAACGTCAACACAACAATATTATCTTACCGGTTCTGCCCATTAGTGTGGCCTGGTCATCCCACAGCTTGTCCTTCCTGTATGCCCTCCTGTAGTCGCTCCTCTTGCAGTCCCAGATGATAGGATTCTCCCTGAGGAACTCCAGCATCATCTCCTCATGGGCAACAGGATACAAGGATAAATCTGACTTCTTGGCCCTCTTCCTCTTTGTCGCCTCCTGGGGCTGCACAGAGGAGTTGATGGCACTATCACGGGAAGGAGATGTATGAGTCACAGTTCAACGAAGAGACAGAGACTCTTGGCGGCCTCTGGAAGAGGATGTTGATGTGATGAAGAGGACGGTGGAGATGGTGGCTTGGTCCTCTTGCCCTTTCCTCTACCTTGGCCCCTGGGTGCTTTCTCTGCAACCTCCCGTTCTCTTGGGCCGCATGTTGACGGCTTGGGTAATGATGTTTCTGTGACAAAATTGGCGCCATATTTATAGGCATGTGTCACGTGATCGTTCGAAGGCTGCAGACGAAACGCCGATCACGCCAGACATATGGTCCCCTTTCATACGTCTAAATAAGTTGCAGATATGACAGACACGTCAGATATAGGTTATGCATAGGTTACGAATAGGTTATCCACCCATTATCAATAAGTTGGCTGTAGGGTTCACCGTCACTTGACTGCTGTACCTCAAACGTATTTGACATGATTTTGCTTAAGTTAGATGTTTACGGCTTCAGCATTCAACACTGTACCCCAGCGTAACACGCCGTGTTCTTACGAATACTACTCATGTCCAACTTACCCCTAATTTATTAATATAAATTAGGTCGCAGTTCAAGAAGCAACGTTATTGTATCTTGTTCAGAAAATGCCAACACTTTATGCTAATGCTAACACTCATTAGCATAAAGTGTTGGCATTTTCTGAACTTTCCGGACAGTTCTAGCCATTCTATTATTTGCCTTTGCTCAGACATTATTTACACATTACTGATGATTATTAATTATACATCTCATTGTTTAAATATTTTGTGAAAGCCCATATAGTCAACCCTACAATAACCTGACAATATCGATATCATGGTTTTGGGTCAAATATACCGTCCAGCCCTAAGCAGAAGCCATGTTTACCTATGTATTGTGTTAAAGAGCAACCATAAGTAGTGTTCTCTGTCAAGTAATAGAGTCGTAATGATGGCAATGTCAGAAACAGCAGGAGCACCTTTACCCTTACATGAAAATGATTATTGATCTTAAACAAAAGATACAATAACGTTGCTTCTAAGATCGTTTAAATGAAACAGGTTGTGGCTAAATATCTTACGTCATACTCAATTAGCTGCCCTTAAAATAAAATTGCTTTCTACAGTACTAATGTCAAATAATGTAGTGTCTTTAACTAATGTGTGCCAACTGCTTTTGTTCATATCAGGGTGCGGAAACTTGAGGCTCCAAGCCAATTTTAATTTATGGCAAACAAGATAAAAAGTCTTCAAATATGCGGGTAGCAGATATAATCTATATAACCTCATGCCATCTCCCAGTCTTTTAGAAAGAAGGGGCCACGAAAGAGGATAAGTTTTGTTTTTACGCCACACACACACACACACTTTAATACATTTACTTGACTTAATGCAATCGTATAGCAAAGCGGGGCTTCCTCCGAGTCACCAGGTTATTTGATTTGTTAGCCCATACACAGAATGTTATTGTATTATTTAGTTGTATTTTGGTGATCAGTCTGAAGCGGCCATGATTAATGTTGATCCCTGATTTAACCTAAGACAGTTTTGTGAAACCCTGTACATTTTCTTTTATAACTCAGGACAAACTACTTTGACACAGATGGACAAGACTGCATGTCACCTAACATTTTAAATGTATTTAACCTTTATTTATACAGGTAATCTCACGGAGACACAGGGTTTTATCCTCAAAAGAGACCTGGTCAAGACACAACAGTAGTATAACAAGTGACAGACAAGACATTTATACAAAGATTAATAGAACAAAAGTCATAAAAGTGATAAGTAACAAAGCGATAGTTTTAAAAATGACGCCTTCTCATCCCCTCGGGGATAATTCCACGTTGTGAATCAAAACTCTTGACTCATTTGATTCAGCTGCAAAGCATCACATTCGTGGCTTAATAAACTTTTTTCTTGCCTTTTTAGCATTATAAGGTTGCCGCCGATGTAGTAGGCAGAAGGTCTTCCAGTTTGACAAACATAACTGGGAGAATGATAAATGAGATAAGATGCAAAAGCATTCATCTTTAAGTTTCTGTTAAGTTATACTCTGCTTAAAATTCAAAACTTATTTTCGCATTAGTGTTTCAGGGTGAAACTGCCTATAGTCTCAAATGTATTACAGTTGCAGCAAGAGGCAGTCACTATCCTTATCCCTGTGTGTTTATAAGTGGCAGGTCTCCTCGGAACACAACATCTGAACCTTGTTAAAACCAGGGTTAAGTTATATAGCGCCACTTTAATAAACAATAAATGTCAATGACCTCTTTTAAATTAATCGTGTTGTGCATCCAGACCTGCCGTTTTTCTTTTAAAGCAGTCTTCAAGTTTGTTTGGCTTGCAGAACTTCAGTAAAGTTTTTGCAGAAGGCAGGTGGGGATTCCGGGGATTCGCCGAGGCAGGTAGATCAGAGACAGGCAGGGTTGGTAACAGGGAACCAGTCCGGGGGTAATTGCTGGAGAGTCTAACATAATGGAGAGAACAATATGGCGCTGAGTGAGTGACTGGGAGAGGTTTAAATAAGGGCTTGATTGTTAATTGGCAGCAGCCTGAGCGCAAGGTGAAGTGATGAGGTGGGAGTGGCTGGCTGGTGAGGTGAGAAGGAGGCAGGGTGTGGAAAAGTACCGGGCTGAGGTAGGAAAGTACTGGACCAGACTGTGACCTACGCGTCCTTGATAATTCAACAATATGATAATAGATAATATGGTAATGTTGTGGTCATCCGTCCACATAAACAGCATCAAGATGAGCTCATCATAATTTTACCATTTATGCATGTACCACATTACTTTGTTTGTCTTGTCACCTCTTTATATTTCATATGCAATTATTTACATCACAATGCAAAAAGTTCCTCTCTGGGAACCATCACCGTATCGTGGTGGAGAGGTTTGTGTGTCCCTATGAACCTGAGAGCTGTGTTGTCTGGAGCCTAGTGCTCCTGGTAGGGTCTCCCAAGGCAAATTGGTCTCAGGTGAGGGGCCAGACTAAGAATGGTTCAAAAACGACTACATGAAAGAAAGGAAAAGGAAAGGAGAGACCCTGCCCGGAGGAAGCCCGGGGCCCCCGTCTGGAGCCAGGCCCAGAGGGAGGGCCCGACAGCGAGCGCCTGGTGGCCGGGTTTGCCACGGAGCCCGGTCGGGCACAGCCCGAAGAAGCTACGTGGTACCTCCCATCCATCCATCCTGTGGGCCCACCACTCATGGGAAAAACCGCTGGGGTCGGGTGCGCTGTCACATGGGTGGCAGTGATGGTCAGGGACCTCGACGGACCAGACCCGGGCAGCAGAGGCTGGCTCTGGGGACGTGGAACGTCACCTCTCTGTGGGGGAAGGAGCCGGAACTAGTGCGGGAGGTGGAGCGCTACCAGTTGGATCTGGTGGGGCTTACCTCCACGCACAGTCTTGGCTCTGGAACCGTACTCCTGGATAGGGGTTGGACTCTATTCTTCTCCGGAGTTGCCCAAGGTGTGAGGCGTCGGGCCGGGGTGGGGATACTCACTAGCCCCCGGCTGAGCACCGCTATGTTGGAGTTTATCCCGGTGGACGAGAGGGTCGCCTCCCTATGCCTTCGGGTTATGGGGGGGAAAACTCTGACTGTTGTTTGTGCCTATGCCCCAAACCGCAGTTCTGAGTATTCGGCCTTCTTGGAGACCCTGAATGGAGCCCTGCAGGGGGCTCCAGTAGGGGACTCCGTAATCTTGCTGGGAGACTTCAACGCACACGTGGGAAACGATGGAGACACCTGGAGAGGCGTGATTGGGAGGAAGGGCCTCCCTGATCTAAACCCGAACGGTCGTTTGTTATTGGACTTCTGTGCTAGCCATGGAATGGCCATAACAAACACCATGTTCGAACATAAGGATGCTCATAAGTGCACGTGGTACCAGAGCACCCTAGGCCAAAGGTCAATGATCGATTTCGTAATCGTATCATCTGACCTGAGGCCGCATGTTTTGGACACTCGGGTGAAGAGAGGGGCGGAGCTGTCGACTGATCACCATCTGGTGGTGAGTTGGATCAAGGGGTGGGGGAAGACTCTGGACAGACCTGGTAAACCCAAACGGGTAGTGCGGGTGAACTGGGAACGTCTGGAGGAAGCCCCTGTCCTGGGGATCTTTAACTCACACCTCCGGCGGAGCTTTTCAGCCATCCCTGTGGAGGTTGGGGGCATTGAACCTGAGTGGGCGATGTTCAAAACCTCTATTGCTGAAGCTGCGGTGATGAGCTGTGGTCTCAAGGTCTTAGGTGCCTCAAGGGGCGGTAACCCTCGAACACCGTGGTGGACCCCGGTGGTCAGGGAAGCCGTCCGACTGAAGAAGGAGTCCTTCCGGGTTATGTTATCCGGGAGGACTCCGGAAACAGTTGCAAGGGTATCGAAGGACTAGAAGGGCGGCAGGTTCTGCCGTGTCAGAGGCAAAGCAGCGGGTGTGGGAGAAGTTCAGAGAAGCTATGGAGAAGGACTTTCGGTCGGCACCAAGGTGCTTCTGGAAAACCATCCGGCACCTCAGGAGGGGGAAGCGAGGAACCATCCAAGCTGTGTACAGCAAGGGTGGGACCCTGCTGACTTCAACTGAGAAGGTTATCGGCCGGTGGAAGGAGCACTTTGAGGAACTCCTGAATCCGACTAACACGCCCTCTATGGTTGAGGCAGAGCTGGAAGCTGATGGGGGATCATCGTCAATTTCCCTGATGGAAGTCACTGAGGTAGTCAAACAACTCCACAGTGGCAAAGCCGCAGGGGTTGATGAGATCCGTCCAGAAATGCTGAAGGCTTTGGGTGTTGAGGGGCTGTCTTGGTTGACACGCCTCGTCAACATTGCGTGGAAGTCTGGGACAGTGCCTAGGGGTTGGCAGACCGGGGTGGTGGTTCCCCTATTTAAAAAGGGGGACCAGAGAGTGTGTGCCAACTACAGGGGTATCACACTTCTCAGCCTCCCTGGTAAAGTCTACTCCAAGGTACTGGAAAGGAGGGTTCGGACGGTAGTCGAACCTCTGATTGAAGAGGAACAATGCGGATTCCGTCCTGGTCGTGGAACAACGGACCAACTCTTCACTCTCGCAAGGATCCTGGAGGGGGCCTGGGAGTACGCCCATCCGGTCTACATGTGTTTTGTGGATCTGGAGAAGGCGTATGACCGGGTCCCCCGGGTGATACTGTGGGAGGTGCTGCGGGAGTATGGGGTGAGGGGGTCACTTTTGAGGGCCATCCAATCCCTGTACGCCCAAAGCGAGAGTTGTGTCCGGATACTCGGCAGTAAGTCGGACTCGTTTCCAGTGAATGTTGGCCTCCGCCAGGGCTGCGCTTTATCACCAATCCTGTTCGTGATTTTCATGGATAGGATATCGAGGCGTAGTCGTGGAGGAGAGGGGTTGCAGTTCGGTGCTCTTTGCAGATGATGTGGTCCTTATGGCATCATCGGTCTGTGACCTTCAACAGTCACTGGATCGGTTCGCAGCCGAGTGTGAAGCAGTTGGGATGAGGATCAGCACCTCCAAATCTGAGGCCATGGCTCTCAGCAGGAAACCGGTGGATTGCCTACTCCGGGTAGGGAATGAGCCATTACCCCAAGTGAAGGAGTTCAAGTACCTCGGGGTCTTGTTTGCGAGTGAGGGGACAATGGAGCGAGAGATTGGCCGGAGAATCGGAGCAGCGGGGGCGGTATTACAGTCACTTTACCCCACCGTTGTGACGAAAAGAGAGCTGAGCCAGAAGGCAAAGCTCTCAATATACCGGTCGATCTTTGTTCCTACCCTCACCTATGGTCATGAAGGCTGGGTCATGACCGAAAGAACGAGATCACGGGTACAAGCGGCCGAAATGGGTTTTCTCAGACGGGTGGCTGGCGTCTCCCTTAGAGATAGGGTGAGAAGCTCAGCCATCCGTGAGAGACTCGGAGTAGAGCCGCTGCTCCTTTACGTTGAAAGGAGCCAGTTGAGGTGGTTCGGGCATCTAGTAAGGATGCCACCTGGGCGCCTCCCTAGGGAGGTGTTCCAGGCACGTCCAGTTGGGAGGAGACCCCGGGGAAGACCCAGGACTCGGTGGAGAGATTATATCTCCTCTCTGGCCTGGGAACGCCTCAGGATCCCCCAGTCGGAGCTGGAGGATGTGGCCCGGAGAAGGGAAGATTGGGGTTCCTTACTGGAGCTGCTGCCCCCGCGACCCGATCCCGGATAAGCGGTAGACGATGGATGGATGGATGGACAATGCAAAAAGAGTTTTTCATAATTTTTATAACCGTCGTTTACTATCGCTGCTAATGTTAATGTAGCTTCCATGTTGTTTTGAATCATTGTTTTTGCGTCAAACGCAGGTGTCATTGATACCCCAACAATACGATGGGTTAATGTTTAGACCAGCAGTTTTAATTGGCAAAAGATGAATGTCATGGTAATCTGTCAAATAGTTGTCAAGACAATCTGCAGTTGGTGGCATCATCAACATCCTGTTGGGACCAAAATTCCATTCAATTCAATCAATTTTTGTCTGGGTGTTTTATTCTGGATCAAAGTGGTGGATCGACTAACCATCCCTACTAGCGTTGGGAATTAATATTCGCTCAATATTTATGAAGGGTTGTTATGGTAGACCTGTCAGTCAGTCAGTCAGTCCGTCACTTTGCTAGAGTCTCCAGAGAATAAATCCAGCCTAAAGGGAGAACAGAATCCTTCCTCACTCTCTCATCGCTGATCACTGATCATCCAGAGTAGTTGTGCCCCCTTTTACCACGACCAGTGTACTGACATGGACTTACACTTAAGATATTGCATGTACATGCACGTAACTGGGTACTTGATCATCCACTGATCAAAATTACTGTAAGCCAAAGCAATAGACACACAAAGGTGGTTTTAAACTATGAAAGTAAATCAAAATAAAATAAAATTAACCAAGAATTGGGTCTCACTCACAAACCATTCCTTTCACAGGCAGTTTTCACAAAGATTTCTTATTTGGGATTTGTTCCTAGGTAAGAACAGAATCTATGCATACTCAAGGGGAACACACAAACGCACATTTGAGTGTTTGTGCAAAATTATTGGTTATTGCCTGTTCAACGACAGTTGCATAATATTGAATCTAATTACAATAATATTTGTATGATTTACGCTTTACCAGGTGAGCTACCTCATCATTGTTGACTAATTCTTTCCATATCAATGTCTGTGTGTGCACACAGCCCTGCATTCTTAATCCATTTTTATGGGGATGGCGGGACGTTTACTTGGTAATAAGGATCAATTAGCATGAGCCTTCAATGGGATTCCTCATTGTGGGAGTATCGTCATCAGTTTATGTGCTCAGTATTTAATCCTCCAAAATGAAGCTGAGGTTGAATGAACAGCTTCATTAGAGCCAATGATGAAGACTTAAGCTGTGGTGTCACAAGTCATCAGTTTCATGTTGCTGCAGATAAACACTGAAAGGGTACATCTCAATTTTAATCTATTCACTAAATAATTAGAAGGATGCTGTCATCATGGCAACCTGGTAACTCCCAAAACTAGATAAATCATAAATAAGCCTTAAAGGACTTTTTCCACATAAATGTAAAATACCGAATTATTTATTAATGTGCCTAGAAGGGTTTTAGGGATCAATATATCAATGTGAAGTAAATCACAAAACCATGGTATAATCAACATAAATAAATGGGACCACAGACCAAATTACTGACAGCCTTTTTCGCAAAGCATTTGTACTAATACTGGTTGTTATTCTCAAACTAAAATTGAGTTTAAGATTTTTTTTCTTCTTAATCTATAAAGAATAATTTGTACTTCAGACACCATACTATGTAAATACAGTTTTACAGTTCAAAAACAGCATTTTACCAACACAATTAGAGCAACTGTACAGACTATTTGGTTTTGGTAAACAAATATATCTGAACACAAATAAACTTTGGAATTTTAAAATATATCCTACAACAACACGAGAAAGACAAGAAGAGACATTACTCAGGCTTTGTTAATGACTGTCATAACACTAAAATAATTAATGATGCTCTTGCTCTCCTTCATGACATACAGTATATTTACCATATAAAGTTGATATGGTGACCGTATTGGCAATCAGTTGCCTGTTTACACATCTAGTATATATGTATCTGGCCACCTGTTGAATGTAAGTCCAATATTCACTCTTCTTTAACTCTGTTCAATGGTCTCCACCAAGTCCTGAGGGATATATCTGGCTCTATCTATCTATCTATGTTCATGATTATGGTTAGTGGTGACCTGTCAATCCTGAAGTAGCAACATCCTAAAGCGTACCCTGCTTTATCGCTTCATACCACCTCCAGAGGGATAACTAGTTTGCTCTGCTCCCCTACCACCAAACATCATCAATACTCTCTCTCTCTCTCTCAGCTTGCTACTACATGACATCCATGATTCATTTAAAGGCATCCGTCTCAGTTACCCATCGTGATCGTGGTGCCAGATTATGTTCTTGTGTACTATTAAACCAGAACCGAGGGATGCCTATTAAAATACATAATTTGTGTTTTTACATATTATATACAGTGTTAGTAGCCTGACAGCATAAATTGGTGAAATCACAGCATGTTGCTCTGTGTGGACAGGAACATATTGCATCTCAGAGCTGGGAGGAGCACTGGAGCAACTAAGTGTGTCTCTCAAAGCTTTCCACCATCTCTGGCAATGCAGCTAATTAACAACACAACCAATGACATTTACAATGGAAACATTTGAAAATCTATTTGTTTCAGCTAAGTCACATAAGTAAATATGCGCAGAAATTTACCCTCAAGTTTAACTTTGACCTGACTTGTGAAACTAATTTGAAATTCATTGTTCCAAAAGTAAACCTTTTTGACAATGCTATGACATTCCACATTAGAGGAATGGATTGCAGACAGGAATCAATGGTACAAACTTAAATCCACCTCCCAGCTGGCTAGCATGTTAGCAGTTAGCCAGCCAGCTACATTCACCAACAAGCCCTATGAGTTGTCAAAATAATGGTTTTAGCATGGCACAGATAGCTTTAGCTGCTTAAACAGTGTTCATATGGCTGAGGTGTGTGATGTGATCGAAAAAAAAATCTTTATGACTACTATTTTGAACCAAATTTAAAATGACTTAAATCAGCAAGTGATGTTCAGAAGAAATGTTCACCTTTGGTTGGAAGAGTACAAAAGAAGGATTTTAGTAGATAACCTTTAGGAGGTCTAGAGAGAGATAACGTTTCATAATGAAGAGTGCATTAAAGACATAATCATGCAAATTAAAAGAAGAAAACAGAGAGGTAGCAACAGAGCACGACACCATATGTGTTTAACTGGAGACAGTATGCATCATATGTTTGTGTGAAATAAACATAGTGAATGTAAAGGATGTAAATAGAGCCTTTGTGTAAGCTACCCATGACTCAAATGGTTATTTTATTTTCCATTTAATACAATGGCGGATGATGACTTGGGATGGTGGATTAAACAAAGTCTACTAGTGTTGAGTGTTTTATAATCAGATGGTGAGATTGTGGGTTGGGTGTCACTTTGAAAGACACATTCCTGTATTTACACGGATGTTCTACGGGGCTCCAAGGCAACGGGGCTCATACTGACTGTGAATGTTTTGTTTTGGGATATAATACCATCTGGTCAGCATTTGCCTCAAATTAATCATGAATCAATTAGCCATGACAGGATAGAACTTTGATGGATCCAGAGACTTGTTCTAGTGAGTTACAGGTTTCAGCAAGAAGAAGAAAGACGTTAGTTGGGACCATATGTGGGTGGGTTGGTGGACGTAAATGGAATACGTTAAAAAGTCTGAATTGTGAGCAATGGTAGGTATATTTTATTATCTTAAATTTTAGATGGATTTTTCATAAAGCGATGTCCGACAGTGGCTAAGTTAGTAGGGGCTTGGACTGTGAGCCGTAGGGTTGCTGGTTCAAGTCACCGACCAGACCTAAAAAATGGAGTGTGACTGCTACTCGGAGAGGTCCCAGTTCACCTCCTGCCCTGCCGTGGTGATCTTGAGCAAGGCACCGGATATAAGGAAAAATGTGAAGGACAATTGATAAGGACTTAAGAAAAGACAACCATGATGCTAAGATAATCCTATTGTACACACTTACACTGGGCTATGTAATTATAGCTTTAAATGTTGCTACTGCCTTTTGTTTTTATAGATTGTCCAGTGCACCCTATTCTAAAGGAGATAAGAATGGAAGCATTGAATCACCTTTCCTTAACATTTAGAGGATTCGGTCAGCTCTTATGATGGCTGCTACTTAGATACTTCCGGGTCATTTTACTCAGTTGATGATTAATCATACTGACTCTGGCGATCCTCTGACATTTCCTCTAACGCCACCATGAGACGAGGAACATTATAAACATTGTACCTGCTAAACATCTGCATGTTAGCATTATTTTGAGCATGCTATCATACAGGCGTTAGTATTTAGCTCAAAGTACTGCTGAGTTTAAGTACAGCCTCACAGAGCTGCTAGCATGGCAATTTCCCCAGTTTGGAGGGATTGTGTCACCTCTTGTCCACTGGTGATTGTGCTTGGGTTTGACTTTTGTCAGACGTAAAGGACACATAACAAATGAAAGAGGATGAGGCAGGCATTACAGTGGTTATGTGATCAGATTATTAAAAAAAAACAAAAGAACTATAATAACACAGATTTTCTTTAGTCTTGGTGTGTGCATTTGCTTGAGATTTATGAGGCTTAAAGTTAACTTCTCCAGACATGCATTCATTCACACATTCATCTTTGTCAGAATGGTGGAGAAACAAAAACATGGCACTTAAGAGCTGATTAAAAGCAACACATTATTTATTGAATGCTGTCCTTCAGATTTCAGGTTCAGATTAGAACTGTTTTTCAGACAATTTTGATTACATTACATTACAGTTCATTTAGCTGACACTTTTGTCCAAAGCGACTTTCAGTAAGTGCAAACAATCAGGAGGATACAAACTTAGTACATAAATATAGCAATTAAAATATTAAAATAAGCCTAAACATTAACTTTAAATAAGCCGAACGTGTAACGTCCCGTCATGTGTGTTAATGTATTTATGTTATATGTTTCATGTTTAGTTTATAGTCCAGGTTTAGTCTTGTCTCATTGTTCACTTATGTTACAGTCACTCATGTCTCGTCATGCAGTGTCTGTCATTGCACTTCCTGTTTTATTTAGTAATTACCCTTTCCTCTCGTTTCAGAGCCCTTCCTGTTTGTGAGTTTTTCCCACCTGTTTGATTGTTGCCACATGTTTCCCATTACCTCGTGTATGTATAAATAGTCCTAGTCTCCCTTTGTCCTGTGCCAGTTCGTCTTGTGTTTCTGCCACCAAGTAGCCATCATAGAAGATTGCCTTTAGTCAAGCTTAGTTTAGTTTAATGTTTTCTGCATTTCCTTTTGTTCTACGTTTTGTCCTCATGAGTGATTTTTTGTCTTGACTAAAGACCTTTTTAATTTTGAAACATTATCTTGAGTTGTTGCATAACAGAACCATACTATGCTACATACAGAAATGAGAAAAAGGAAATATTATTATTAATGGTCCCCATGCAGTCGAAACGGATGGGTTTTGAGTCTGCGAAGGAAGATGTGAAGACTTTCTGCTGACCTAATATCAATGGGGAGCCTGTTCCACCAATTTGAGTATAAGAGTCCTGGTGGTTAGGTAATGCCCAGACAAATATACAAACGGAGCAGGAGGGATACAATGGTATGAAGGATGATTTTATTCAAACCCAAGCTGCCTGTATTTTATGTTGAGATTATTTTACTTCTCTTTAAATTCACCTCACGTTATATTTGAAAAACTAGCATATCCATCATATCAGAAGTGAATTACACGGTTTTCAAATATCTGGAATTTTTTAATAGAAAGACAGAATTGTTTGGGCAAACAGTTGAAGTAATATAACTCTAACACACAGGAAAATGGAATATGCAACATTATGAAAGCACCTGTCATCGCTTCAGACATGTTCCTTTGGCAAACTTTAAGAAAATCGTCAACACCTTATTACTTCTAATCTTTTGTTTGCACAAGTCGGATGGAAGAGATTTATTGCTTTTATGATTTCATTCATGATGCAGACAAAGCTTTTCTTCAAAGGATGAATTATGGAATCAACAGAGCAAAGAGGCCTCTAGCAGTTGAGCTGGTTTTGTTTCTATTTAACAGTTATGTACTGATGGTATATAATTGACTATAAGCATTACATTTACTGTATGTATGAAGGTGCTGCTTTTTATGTTACGTTGATCATGTATACAGTATATTTATGCATTTGTATATTCTCACATATTTTCTACAGTTTATACATAATTTAGCAAAATAATATTTAACGCAGTAGTCACTATTGGACATATCCTGTTAAAACATAAGGTTTGAATCCCTGGATCTAACAGAATGTAGTAAGAGGGTATCAAAGAAAAGAAAGATAATAGAATATAAATGATGTTAGGTAAATAATTCAAATGAGTGTAATGGATGTAAAGCTTTACATTGTTCTTCTATCAACTTCTGTCCTTCACAATTAATAAAGCTTGGGAAGTGTATTGTTTAATACAGTTTAATGATTTACTGGTGGCAGTAATTAACCTCTTCTTTCCAATTAGCAATGTGTTCTGAATTTTCCACATCTGATATGTAAAATAAATGCATATTTAAATAGTACATGTATCAATTTCTGATATTTACATATATCAAAGTAGTCACTGCATAATACATTTCACACATGTGGCATTAGCCTGTCTCACAATGCAACATTACTGCATACTATGGACTGGAATATGCAGTTTAATTAACACCTCTCTGCCACTGATTAGTGCTCATCAATCTTATTGGTTTGGATGTAGTTCCTGTAGAAAAACTAGACGTGTCTATTAACCATTGTTGTATGTAACAAAGGTGATCCCAGTAGTTGTCTGGTCTCAGTCTCCGTTACGTTTGTGTAGCTCACAACCCATATACTTGTTGTTCATATTATGCACAGACCCGTTTATTCATTTGTTTAAGAAAGAAACAAGCCCGTTGAGTGTAAAACCTTTTATTGGATGGTTTATGTCGAGACAATTTCGATTGGATGTGTATTCTCCACGCCAGTCTGTTTGCTTGGACGTGGCCCTGTAGAGAATAGAAGCAAGGGTAAAGTAACAACCTCACTGGCAATTCATAACAATTGGTTAACGCTAAGGCAGAGATGAAATAACCTCATGATAAAAAAAAACTTACCTGTTCTCTCCTGTCTCCAACTCCCAAGGTCCGCTGCTAAAAGAGTCCCCGTGGAAACAACGCATTTTTATCGTTCCGGGAGGGTTCCACAGAGCCGGATTAAGTGGGGGGGTGGTAAATGTGTGCGTAGTAAACTTTGAAGCCGCATAGTCGTTTTTGTTACATAATAATTATCATTTATATTATTGAATTTGTTTACTATTTCTTGAATTGCCTCTAACTGTTCTGTGGGAAACACAGAACAGTTAACACCCCTGGTTTTGGTACAGCCTAACTGTTAAGGCTATATAAGGCTGCTCTTTGGGAAATTGGGGGAAAGTAGGATGGCCTCAGGCATGAAGGCAGCTTCTCTTCACTAAAAGTATACGAGTGGTTGTGTAACCATGGAAACACACTGATAGGTGTTACTGTGCACGTTTGTTGGGGTTTTAACACAAACACCTGTCTGCTGCTTGACTTAATCTTATTGCTGATTGGATCTCAGTACAGTCAATACGTTTAGCTTCTAATTTAATTTCATAGTGGTCTCAATATTTCCTTTGTGTAAATGCATGTGCAGATTAGAAAAAGGTAGATAAAAACAGAATGAATGCAGAGGTACAATCCTTCCAAAGGCCCCACACGTTGTTCTTCTGAGATTGTTCCTAGATTGCAGGAGTCGATTTTTTTCCTCTGGCTGTTTTCCTGTTTTCAACTTCCACTATAGTCTGGAATAAAGTCGTAAAAACAAGGGGTTGGGGGATACAATATGATTATGATGAGCCCAGCGCAGTTGCCCTGCCTTAAACTCTGCTGCCCTGCTCGCCCAGATATCAACTGAACCCAGAGCCATACAGAACGTGTTGAAGGCCGGCACCAAGCCAACTCTAATAGAAAGTAATCTTACTAAAATAAATCAGCTCTTTTTTCCCATACTACAAGTTAGAACTCTGAATTATGGTGGGTGATCGTTTCTATTTTCATATCGTCTAATCGGGGTTACTCGAAATCGCTGATAGACGATACAAACACCAAGGGGTCAGTAGCTTGGTTCAGCTTCTGAGGTTTGAAATAATAAAACCTTTAAGCTTTGTACAAGAAATACAGTGAAAGTTAGGTGAATAAACATTTATTAAAAAGTGTGTGAACATTTCATTTAAAATATTTAAACATTTCATTTAAAATATTTAAACATTAACTGCTCCCTTTTAAAAGTCGGTGCAATATCACACATCTTGTTCCATTTAACAGTATTATCTTATTTTTAATATTACACGCCAAATCATATACACAACTAGGGGAAGTAAGTAAGTGTATAAATAATAGGCAAACATAACTTTCAGGGTTGACAATATTGTTGTTTTTTAAATGTATTGTTTCAGGGCCCACTCTCATTGTCACAGCGTGAGAGTGTGCATGTTACAAAGCAGAATTGATCATTAGGTTTAAAAACCGCATATTGTAAATCTGTGCAATCTGTGTGGGAGAGGAAATGAACAAAATACATTAAATGAATGTGTGTGGGAGTGTGCATGTGTTTGTCTGTCGGAAGTGAACAGCAGATTTAACCTCAGAGAGATCTCATGATTAAAAAACAGAAAAGCCTCTTAAAGATGGGAAAGCTGAGGGTTGTGTGTGTGTGTGTGTGTGTGTGTGTGTGTGTGTGTGTGTGTGTGTGTGTGTGTGTGTGTGTGTGTGTGTGTGTGTGTGTGTGTGTGTGTGTTTGTGTGTGTGTGTGTGTGTGTGTGTGTTAACCTGAGACATTGGTCATTGTCCGTTTCCTGTCAGGATGCCATTAGAGGTCGTCCCTTTGGAGAATTGCCATTTAAATGGTGCTTTTAACCTTTGTAGATGGTCAAACACACCCACACACACACACACGGCAAATGCCAACATGCTTTTTTTTTCTTCTTTAACATCAGTTGCAAAACCCATCACATAGGGACGACCAAACATGTCTTCTAAACTGCATTCTCAATTGCGTTTCAAGGGAAATGTATTTTCAAACAAAACAAAATTAAAAAGGCAACAACATTACTTGGTTAGGGTAAGTAAAAAGGCCGTGGCTTGGCTTAAAACAATTGTTAAAATAACTTTTTGTCGCATATAAGACACGAACAATGAACCATAAACCCTGACCTCCTTCTCACACAAACATAACCCGGGAGAAAACACGTTTCCCTGGAAAGGTAATTGAGTAAGAAGTTTAGTTGTATGGGAATGCCATTTTGTTAGATTGCACCTACAGATTCTTTACCACCAGCATATGGCTATCACCAAGGCTGCCAAATTATAATCACAAGCACTCTTCATTTACAACCACATTATGAGACAATATGAAATGTTAAGACCTTGGCGGGAAACTCTGTGCTTTCAAAGCCTGGGCATGTTATGTGGTATAAAAAAAATCATTCATTATTTACTGACAGTTGGGAGCTGGCTACATTCATCAGTACGCAGCAAAACCCAATTATACTCTGTCTATTTAAATGTTTAGACTAAGTCTTAAACACTCAATCTATTCCCAGTAAAGACATTCAACATCTTAGTTTCTCAGACCATGAAGAACGATTCAGCACTTTCAATCACATTTATTGTACAGTGACAATCAGAAGGACCTTAAATCATCTTTAATGTTAGGAGTGACCGTCTGAAGTATTCTTAATCATCTTTAGTCTGGAATCTTGACTAGCGGACAGTCAGAGAGTTTTTTTTCTATCTCCTTCAACCTCAAGTTTAGACGTAGGCATTGTCAAGGATCTTCCATTAAAACACAGACTTCAGGGAATGTGTTGTGCAACATTTAACAGCTCAGACACCTTGTGTGTTGTTGCTACAGCAAGCAAAGGGGGGTGGAATTTTGGAAACTACTATGCTACGCAGATGAATGCACAAAATAGTAAACAATGACCAAGCATCGCATCAGACTGAAGGCTGTTGTCGCACTCTAACCTTTGAATTAATGACCCCATATCAGAATTACCTTTTTTTTCTCCATGACACCAATAAACACCAACTGTGACTATATTCTTGAACAAAATATGAGACTCAAATGTAGTTTAAAAAATAGAAATATTACGAAAATCACTTTTTTTTTCAATGCAGCGGTTCTGTTTGCCATAACCTGGACTACAGTGGCAGCTCACGATGAGTGCAGTCAGGAGTAATTTACTTCAATTAAATTTAACAATGACACAACAGGGCTTGTAGCAGTAAACTTTTTTTTTTCTGGTGTTTTTCTGTGGCATTTCTAGGCACTGAAGTGATTTCCCATCAATGACCAAACCCAAATTAATTTGAAATGGCAAATCTACAGTGAAATAGACTTGCAGATGATGCAGCTCCACTAAAAAGGCAAGGTGTATTAATGATTCATAAGTAATGATTTCCTTGAGCTTTGTTTTGATTCCCAACCTTTTTTTTGGACAAACTTTATAATTCAGATTGTCCCTGTGGAAATAACACCACCACAGACAAGTGCCCTGCGGACCGAGCAGCAGTGTCACATTCTGTAGGTTTTACACCATGTAGTGTTGAGGGTGCTACTTTGTCCTCTCACTGCTGCCATGGTGTCTCTTTGCATTGTTGTTTTGCATACTCTCGCATTCTTACACACACACACACACACACACACACACACACACACACACACACACACACACACACACAGACACACGCGCGCGCTAACACTCACACACGGTTAAAGTGTGATGGTGTCAGGATTTGGTCTACGGCTGTCAGCGATGCTTGCTGCTCTTCTTTTTGATCAAAAACACCAAGCACACACACTTGTTAATGTACAGACATGTGTGTGGATCGAGTGAGATAGTGAGTAGAAAAAAAAGCCAATCTGTTTTTACATGAATACAGGTGAGTAAAAATGAAGACCAAGGGTAAAGGTAAAATCCATTTGGTATCTTTTTAGAGATGCAGAGCAGGTCTTTCTATCATCTTCTTATCACACAGTGGGATTGCGGGACACCTATTTCTGATGTCATCTGAAAACTCTTTATTTCCACTTCACCTGGTTTCAATTCACTTTCAACTGACTTGCAGTCGCCATAGTGGAAAATGTCAGAAGAAACCACATTTCAGACAATAATGATGGAACCCTTTTTTCTCTGTACTTCTTTTATATATTTGATTCTAATTTTTAAACGTTTTGTCTCACTGTCTTGAAAGTAAACTGACTTTGTGAGACTAGACCTTCTGAAATCGAAGAATAATAAGTCTTCACATTTGGAAGTTGACACCAGTATTTCAGTCAAGTGTTATTCTGCAGAGGTTTTTGTAACAGGTAATGAGCAAGGATGCACTGGTCAGAAGTGTTCTTTGTTCACTGATATCTATTTGATAAGTTGTTTGTCTGGACCAAATGTTAAATATAAGTAGTTAACTACTAGAGAAATAGTCATGAAGCTTTTGACAAAGGATACATTCACATTGATGACCTTGTGTAAACCTAACGAAGGATCAAAGACAAAAAGATTTAAAAAGATTAGTCACACACGGTATAAGAGGTGGACGTAATCACTGTGATATCACCCATTGCTTTAAGGACTATGGTTTTAAAGGCCTCAAGTTCGGCCATCTTGTTTTTTTGGAACCAGAGGTGACGCAAGAGGATGGATTTAAGTACAACTGAACGGTGAACAAGACAAATTTAGGCGACCAAAATGTTACAATTAAATTTCTGGAACTGAAGACACTGTATGTGTTGGGGTTCTGCTATGTACGAATCTCGTTACTAACACATATTAATGATAAATAATATTAATATAATAATTAATATTCCTAAATTCTGAAAAATATTTAATTGCTTTCTGTCAATACCGACATTATATTTCTACATCAAATATTTTAAGAGATATGTTCTTTCAAAGTTTGACTGTCATCAAATGTTATTTTTCACATGGATTAAAATGCATTTATTAAGACTCAAGTTTCTTTGAATGAATGAAACACTACCCAACATTTTCCCATTATATTAATAAATGCAATTTCTAGGAGACAGACCCCTGAGAGACACACACACACACACACACCTATACTACACACACTTACACACACACACACACACACCTAGACTACACAAACTTACACACACACACACACCTAGACTACACACACTTACACACTTACACACACACAACATTATTAGCTGCTTTCTTAGCCTGCTCTAGTAATCTTAAAAAGCCTTTACAAACAATAAAAAAGGTTTGTTGAGCTTAACTATAATCACTTACCATAAGTTATTTCTTTGATTTAGTCTTGTTTCCTCTCTGTCTCCTCTGGTGTGAAGAGCTTGTAGCTTTGTTGTTGTTGTAGAGTTTACACTTAAACTTGTACTCCCGGGCGATCTCAGTCAACTTTACACTGTCCTCATTTAAATAACTATGATCCAAGACATTGTTACATCATTGAGTTAGACATTTCTCCAACTCACTTTCTCCATCATGTAAAGTGTTAGCCGGCCGGTCTGAGTGAGACTCTCCCGCTGTCTGTGTCCTCAACTCTCATCAGCACCTAACGTGTTACCGGTGCGGTGAAGTAATACGAAATAAATGTTGTCCAATTGTGGTCAGATGTAACACCGCTAACTGTCTTTGTCAATAAACAACCGTTTGCCGGGAATAAGGTTACGACAACGTTACAATTAAGAGCCTCAAAATAAATCATATCAATTGAATTTGACATTATTTTTGATATTTTATTAAAGCTGAGACCGTATGTATTCAGAAACACATACAAAAATAAAACAGACAAGAACGAGCTTCTGCGATTTTTATCTGTGAACACGTCACAAATCCTAAATACAGGTTGATACAGTATTACTTGGCACTACAATGAAGCAGGTTCAATTGCTCAAAGAGTCATTCAAATGGCTTTCAGGAAGAATAAATAATTATTAAATATATAACAATTATATTTACAGTATATTAAAAAACAACTAATAATAATTTTGTTGTATTTAATATAATTATCATTTATATTCATTAGTATGACTGCTTTACTTTAATATCATATAGATTTTTAAAGACTAACTGCCAATGGGGAAAGTCCAACCGACCAACGGTGTCACTTCATGACTCTTTGAGACTTTTGAGTTTTCTAGGGTTGACCAACACTTTTTCCAATGAAAAAACAAATCAGATTAACACTATATTATTATAACACAACCCTGACATCACAATCATATATTTGAAACATGCAAACTACATCTAAACACAAACCCTTCCATCCGGCTGGAAGCAGGCTGAGGCCTGCAGGACCTGCTCATATGTAGCCTTGTATTTGCCACCCTCAGTCTTCCATGTCGCCTCCTTTATATCAGACGATCTCCTGAGCGGACCTGCCGCTTCAGGACTTCCATGCCCTGCGACCTAATCTGCAGACTACAGTCATAGAGGTTAGACGACCCTAGGTCAAGAGAGTCATACTGCGAAAGATTAAAAAAATAATAGAACAACATGAACATGTACAAGACTCAGCTATTATAACAGCTATTAGGTTTAAAAATGCAAATATTTTTCGATAGATGTTATGAGGGAATAATACAATGTACTTAACACAATTATCCCAATATGTTTTATTAACTCATTATAATGTCAAACCTATGACACTTGTTGTTTTCTCATTATTGTACTTTTAAAGCAGCGTGTCGCCAAAACCCAACTCGTAGGCCATGAGAAATACTGGAAGGGACACAATGGATGCTGGTAAATTAAATGTATTTATTGTAATAAAGTAAAACAAGTAAAGAAATAGCTACAATTATGGAGTGTGTCCGTCACTAACATCATTAAGTAGCATAATTAGGTATAAGCAAAATCAAAGTAAAAGCCAAGCAAAGGCCAAAGATGGGTGGATGCTGGCAGGGATGAGTCCAGGTGAAAAGAGAGAGACCAGAGCACCTCGGGTGGGGCTTTTATTCCCAGAGAGCGCTCGAACCAGGTGCTCTGAATCTAGCTGCCACAACCGCGTTCTGTGATACCTTCAATGACAAAAGGAGAATAGTAACAGGGAAATGTATGCTTCATCTCTCACAGTGTCCACAAAGAATCATTCCTATGCAATAACATTTATTTTTAATTAATAAAAAGACCTTGTTTCATCAAAACCAACACTTATATCTCAGATCACCACTATTAATTAAAAAGCCCTTGAAATGTTATAAAATCTTTCAATATCACGAGCAGCTTTCACTCTGAGAGACCCCTTGCCACGTCCTACGTCCACAAATGCATCAGTCAGACAGATTCTGGTAAATTCTGTAGTTTTAAATCTAAACGTTGATATATCATGGTTGTGAAACAGGAAATATTAAAACTAATTTCCAATCAGTGAGAAAGATCATTTAGTTCTCCTAATCTTTTAAAATTTTAAAATTATTAAATTATATTGGCATCTAGTATTAACAGAAAATAACAAAATGACAACTGTCCTCAAAATACTCAACCTTTGTGGAAACTGATTACGTCAAAATATTTAAGTCAACTAACCTAATTTTATTTACTTAATCATTTTTGAAAATTATAATTTACTTAAAAATATTTTTAGTTGAAGTAAACTGTACTTAAACATATTGTTTAACAAATTAAATGTACATTTCTCCATACTTAATTAACTTATACTTATACTTAATTAACCCTAACCCTAACCCTAACCCAAACTTAAAATAATAAACATAAAAATCTAACTCAAGAAATATACTTTGTACTAACTAAATAAATGCCGTCCATCATTCGTGAGGTAGGTGGTTCGTTCCCCACCTGTGGTCAAAATGTGGAATGTGTCTTTGAATAAAATACTGAGGCCACAAATGTCTCACCATTGTATGGAATTTGTGTGTGAATTCGGACTAGTGTTGTAAAAGTGCTTTGAGTAGTCACAAAGACTAGAAAAGTGCTATATGAGTCCATACAGTCCATTTATCATTTGTGCACCTGGCCGGGTTTTGCATCACAAAGCTTTACAGATGTGTAGTTGAGCTCAATATGAGGGCCAATTTCAAAGGGTGTTGTCCAAGCAAGGGCGCCGGAAGTAGGTTGGTAGTTAGTTGGGACAGGGCCGTTGGTGACACAAAACTTACAGGATAAAAGTAAGTTTTGGGTTTAGATAGGGACCAATCCAAAATGGTTTTGGATGTGGGCCAATGGACCCACAAACCATTGAGATGGCCTTTCTTTGGTTAGGATCGTGGGGGGAGAATCTCTGTGAAATTACCATGTTGTCTTGTCCTATGAAATAGTCAACGTTGCCATTTTGTTGAATATTAACAGTCATTTTGAATATATACATATATACATTTGTATATACAGTGGTCATATATAAACATATGACCACTGTGTCTCGGTATTCACACATTAGAAGTGAGCTCCCAGTATTCTAATTTATTCACAGCATGTTACGGTACGATACTGCTGAAGTTTATACAGCATTCTTATCTTCCAACCTTTTTTATTTGCAAAGCCGCTTTCTTCAGTATTCCTCTTGGCCTCTGCAGCAGAAGCACCATTACTTTTTACTGTTCTAATATCCTGTGTTGTTAATATTTTTCCATTACAATGCTTCCTTCATTTACATAAGAGCACAGCTGGTGGTGATCCGTCTTTCCGTATACCGCTCGAGGCTACTTTATGTGATGGAAAAGTGGAAAGTATGTTGCATGAATTATTATATTTATTTATTTTCTTTTTACTGCTGGTTGGTTGTTTCAGTCTGAATGATTTTCCCATGGGAATCAATAGTTTCATATTATTTCTAAACTGTTACATTACTATATTATGTTGTCAGGTTGTAGGCAGCGTAACAAACTATCAACACAACATTGACTGCATTAATAAGTTTTACAAAACAGCTAGCTCCTTGTAGATCAGCATGCAGCCGTCACCATATACACTTGCTTAACCTTAAGTGTTAGCCTTATTATATTCTACGGAAAACTACATTGACTTAGTGATTTATTTATTTATTTTTGCAACATACTGTATGTATGTACAGCAGACAAAGCTGAATACATCATTTGCGATATTGGTTGTACCCATACATTCAAGTTTTACATGACAACTAACCATTGCTAAATGTATCTTTCTGACTTGGCAGTCCGTGTACAGTGAGGTTTTAGAGCTTTTTCGTTAAGCCAGAAATGAGGTCGGTGAGAGTGAATCAAAACATAAACTTTTGGGCCGTAAAACCAAAACTATAAGCTGAAAGGTCCTCTTAAGACTGCGGGAACTGCAGAAGTGTATGATAATTCTCTGTGTATTCATTATACATAATTTGATCATTTATCGACATGATATGTTTTCTCCTTTTTTTAATGTAGTATGGTGGCTACATTATTAACTGTAAACAAAGTAAGTCAAGACACCTACCATACACTGTCTATTCAAGACAGCAGACATTAAAGACACATGCTAGCCAACACAATGTGTCACAGATTGGCGTACTTTAAATAATAGCCTGAGTGATGAACAGCTGAATAGAAAGACTTTCACAGAAGTAAAAGAGCTGATCGATGTGGCCAATTTGCCAAGATAGCAGCTGCAAGAGGAAGGTGAACAAGTTGCGAGAATATTTGCGTGCATCACATCAAGAAACTGACATCAACTCCTCAGACTGAAACTTGAAATGACTTTCCTTCAAAGTAATTACTTGTCTTTTTAGACTGTGAATTCTCAATTTCCCTTTTCTCTTTCTTCTCTATTGGTTTTTCTGATCAAGACTATTTAGTGCGTGTAGTTGTATGCGTGTGTCCTGCTGCGAGAAAACTGGGATCCAACGAGGGATACCAAAGTCCATTCAGAGTCCTGCTGAGATAGAAATGATCGTCTCTGCACACATACACACACTTAAACCTCTGATGTTGTATATTCAGTTCTTCTGAGCATTAAAACCGGAAAATACTTCTTTAGAAGAAGAATGTGCTCTGTCTACCAAATGAGTCTTGGCTGGTAATTAAAACCAAGAGGCATTAAAAGAAAAAGTCTTGTTGATGATGCATTTGCTTTCTCAATGTTTCTGTTAAAGATAACCCACTGTGAGCCAGTTCCTATCCGGGAATCCTCTCGCTGTGAGGTGAAAGTGCTAACCACAGTGTCGTCCAGTATCAAAACTAGTGTGATTGCAAGTGTAGTTTTAGAACATACTTGAATACCACTTTTACCACATCACTTTGGTTACATATTGGATTATTTCTTGTGAATCCTCATGCTTAGGAGGCCAAACTGAATCCAGCACAGAAATAGGGACTACCAATAGG
Source organism: Cottoperca gobio (assembly GCF_900634415.1). NCBI lineage: Eukaryota > Metazoa > Chordata > Actinopteri > Perciformes > Bovichtidae > Cottoperca > Cottoperca gobio. The sequence continues at coordinate 22,957,133 of NC_041364.1, forward strand.
AAATACAATGTAGAGAGATAATTACCACTGAGCATTGAGATTTGTTACCCATTTTTCAGCCTTTACTCACCATGTTCTTTGCGTGCTTAGGTTGGATTGTCTGCCTTGTCCCACCCGTAGTCTTACCTACTGGGAAGTTAACCTATTCCTAATACTGTCCATAAAGCCAGTTCATCTCCATTTATCTCCCGCAGCATGGAATCAGTTGCAAAATATCTCAATCTTCGGGAGCTGGTCTCTCGGGATGCAGGGTTAAAATGAGCTTTTATCTATATATGGTACATTATGTGTATTGTGTATTGTCCGTAAAAAACAAAGAAATAAATGTAAAGGAATTCAAATGACTTGGAGGCAGGTACATTTGTCTGTAGATGTTTTCATTGATTGGTCATTCTAACTTATGACTTATGAAGAACATTTGATATATATCTATATTTATGCCTTTTGGTTCTGTGTCTTAAACACTGCTAATTGTGGTGTTGCGCTGTTGAAAAAATATATTTTAAACTCTTCTGGTTCAATAAAATGAAGGAATATTGATGGGCTATTGCAAAAAACTATGCCTTCCCAAAATAATATCACAAATGGGGCTTGTTTTTATGAATAACAAGTATGACAAGGCTAGTTTTCGAACTAGCCTTGTCATACTTGTCACTCCGGCCAATCACTATTACGTATCGTCTTTACTCGTACAGTAGAAGTATGCAACTATACGTTATGGGCTCCATACTGTCCACATTTAATTACACATACACTGTTATGTCTGAGTGCAATGAAGTAATTCTCACCAAATAAGTAGTGAGTAAGACTAAAAGTGCACAATATACAGCAGTACACTAAGTGAGAATACAACACAATCTAACACCTCCTCCAATCATAAAGAAGTGTCTGCTGCTCCAATATCAACTTAATTTTTTACTTCTATAAATTCAATATTTTATGGGAAGTGGTGATTTAGTGGGGAATAACAGAGTGTTCGTTTCTATTTCATTGAAGATCAGAATGGCTGATTCTTCATTTAGTCAGAAATGATTCCATTTTTTCCATAATGAAGAAAAGTGTTGAATGAAGTACATCTGATGAAAATGGACAGCTACTTTTTATCAATGTAAATTGGATCCACAGGGGTGTTTGCAGCTTCAATGTGCCCTTCTCCAGGTGCACTCGTCTGTCTGTCTGTTCTGCAGAATGGCAAATGAAGGATTTCTTACTCCCTATCATCAACAAACCAATGACAGACAAAAAGCAAGTGGCCTAGTAATAATTCTGTCACACAGGCCACGGTGTGCGCATCTAGTCATGTCAGATAAGGCCTTTGAAGGAGCTTTCTGTCTCCGTTCTCTGTCAGAGTGAAAAGTTTCCAAGGTCACGCCTACGCCGGATTTGGTTTTCAGTGCTTAAGAGGCGAGCTGTAAACAAAGAAAAGTCCAGGTCACAGCATGTTGTTTGCTTCTTCTTGAGGGGTTCAGTAACCTTCCTCCATCTCTATCTCCATCACTTCTTTTTTTTCTTCCTCCCTCCTCTCCCAACCTCCGTATCATCTCTTTTTCTGTCTTGTTTTCCATCTTTTTTCTCTCACTTCCACTGTGTAAACATTTCTTCTATGCCTGTGAGATTGTGTGTCTGAGGGTGTCTTTAAGTGTGCGTTTATTTTCCGTGGAAAATCGCAGCAAATAAGGGGATAGAGAAGCAGAGCACAATTGGCTGGGCTTAACTCACTTTACATAATTGTTGCCTATAAATGCATTTTCAAAGTCAGGGGTTTAAGCTGCTTGATACGCTTAACGGAGAGAGGAAGAGGGCTGAGGCTGTTGCAAGCCATCCTGACGATTATGGCAATGGCCATTGAGAGGAGGAGAAAGAGGCAGAGACGGGGGTTACATGGGGAGACCAAGGAACTGGGAAAAGGAGAGCAAAAGACTCCGCAAACAGAAAAACAGCTACAATTGTACAAATGTTGCTTGTTGCCTTCATTAAGCTACATTGTTCAGGCTTAGATAACTTTATTAGACTAAACAGGACAAAAGACCTGCTCCTTATTGCAGTTTTTAATTCATAATTCTATTTTTGTATGTAACACACTTTCTAACTGTGAGAACGCACACACATCATGGTGCAGACCAGTGTGAGCTTCAATGCAAAGACCATTAAAGTCATGTCGCACAACATGTGTACGGTCCATTGATCAATTATGTGACCAATGAAGTAAACAAAACAACATCATCATCTCCAAAAGCACTACTGAATTAGTGCGTTAAAAGTCTGAAGTCTCAGTTATACTTCCAAATTGTCGTGTACACGGAGTGCTGCAGACACCACGGACGCACGCCGTAGACGCCATGAACGTCTACAAAACTTTATGGTGATCTGTCCACTATAGCTGAGATAATTACCAAAATAGTGGCAAAGTAGTGACTATGGCTTAAAAGATTGAACATCTACTCTTCACTACAATGCAACACATTCTGTTAAACTCTTCAGTGCACGTTTGTGTTTCTGTTGGAATATATATATATATATATATATATATATAAAATCTCTTGTATGCGTGTGTGTGTGGTTGACTGATTAAACATTTGTTCCACTTAGATGTGAACTGCATTCCTTTAATTACATAGACATTTTTCCCTTAACCCTCTGGAATCCGGGGCTAATTTGGCCGTTTTTTGCATTACTTTTGATTCTGCCTTGCTAAACCCCATTAAGACATTTTTAGCATGTCATTGTTTGGTATCTTTCTTTTCAGCACAATCTTACCTATATAACCTGGTAGTTATTTTTTCATTTAGACTTACTATATGAACATATTGGACCCAAAACCACACAAAACGTAAAAACTTGATTTTGAAAATGATATTATTTTTAATGTGGGTGACACAAACATGCACAACAAAACATTTTGAAAGCTGGAAATATATACATGGATGTCACTATGATAATGTGAAAGTTTTATTGAGGTAGCGTGAACCTAAATACACCTTTTATGAACAATAGCAGATGTATGCAGAGGCGTTTCCCCTCATTCTCTCAAGTTCTTTTGTTTTTGCTCCCATTTTTCATGAGCTGAAATCAAAAGATCTAATACTTTTTCTATGTACATAAAAGGCCTATTTCTCTCAAATATGTTCACAAATGTATTGCAATCTGTGTTAGTGAGCACTTCTCCTTTGCTGAGATAAATCATCCACCTCACAGGTGTGTCACATCAAGATGCTGATTAGACAGCATGATTATTGCATCATATATTTATATACCTTATCCTTAGGCTGGTCACAATAAAAGGCCACTCTAACATGTGCAGTTTTATCTTGTATTCAGACCAATACTAAATCTATCTAAACTGTCTCTCAATTCACAATTGTTTCCATCACTTTCCTTCAATCGCTTGCCTCCCTTCGTCTTTTTCCATCTCTTTCCGCCTATTTCCGTATCGCCTCGTTTCGCTTCGCGTCGCTTCGCATCGCTTCGCATCGCTCTCGCATCGCATCGCTTCGCATCGCATCGCTTCGCATCGCATCGCTTCGCATCCGCATCGCTTCGCATCGCATCGCTTCGCTCGCATCGCTTCGCATCGCATCGCTTCGCATCGCATCGCTTCGCACGGCATCGCTCTGTTTACTCTATTACCCCACCCCCTCCCTGTTAAATGCTACCTGTGGAGCAGGATCTACAATTTCCAGCGTTTTTTTACGCTTCGTTAAAATGACAAAATACGGTGAAGATTTAAATTAAAAAAGCCACATTGCATTTCTCATTGTTTTGACGCGTGCGTAAAAAATATTTTTTGCATCAACTTTATATCATCGTATCTTCATTTTTACTGGGTCGATTTACATGAAACAAAGACTGGCAGAGAGTTTCAAGCCTGTAGTTCGACAGAAGCAGTCAGCAATGTTGGCCGGCCTGTTGATTTTACTGCAGTGCCGGTTTGAACAGGTCATGTGATCTGATCACGCCGGCGTGACGGTCGACTCTCAAGGGTTAAAGAGACAGTTTCACTCAAAAAAAAAATAAATAAATGTTTCTTCTTACCTTTAGTGCTATTTATCAATCTAGATTGTTTTGGTGTGTGAGTTGTTGAGTGTTGGAGATATCGGCTGTTTGCCCTCTCTAGAATATAATGGAACTAGATGGTACTCAGCTTCTGGTGATCAAAGCGCCAAAAAATTATCTTTCCAAAAATCAGTGACCCGGTTACTCAAGATAACCTACAGTCATTAACGGTTTCGTCCTTCTGTTATTTGAGGTGGAAAATTCTAAATATAATCTGAAAACCCTAAGTACTTTTCATTTGTCAAGTATTTAATTCCCACAGGGGTTTTGTGGGTTATTAAATGTTTCCGGAGGACGTAATGACTGCAGCAAATCAATTCAGCAAACTTCTGAACGTTTGTAGAGTATTTGTTTAAAGTGATATTTTAAAACAGCGTTTTGATAATACTCTCGGCTGAGGGCACTTTCTACGTCTCCAAGTCCACAGACCGAATTATTAAATGGTTTAACGTTCTATTGGGTCAGCAAGGATAGTGTCACGAAAACATCATAAACAATTTGACTAGTTCAACAGAAGGGTTGTAGTGAAAGGAGAAACCTAATACCTGAGGGGTACCTCAGAACCTGTACCTAATGGCTTACGTTCAATAGTGCTAATAAAGAACTACAACACCCTTTTGCCTTACCAGAACTATTACTTTGCTTAAATTGTTCCACCGGCACAATGCCAATAACAATAATAATAATAATCTTTATTTTCTATAGCACCTTTCATACAAGAATTGCAGGCCAAAGTGCTTCATAGCAAAACATAACAATTAGTACAAGATTAGACAGAATAAGAGCATTTACCGTACAAATAATCACAGTGTTGATGTAAATGAGTCTGAAGTACCATTATAAAAATAGCAGAAAATAGCAGGTAATTAAAACAGTATTAAAATAGCAAAAATGAAATAGCCAGAATTAAAATAGTCTAAAATAGCAGATAAAATAGCAGAATTAAAATAGTATAAAATAACATTGGCACACCATTCTTGTAAATGTTTTTAAACTATCAGGGCCATATTTTGAAAGTATTAGATCAACAATGGGCTCCTGTGGCCCTTCAACTGGTTTACTCCCTTTGCTACCCATTATTTACGTTTACAATGTCAACCTCTTTATTGACCTTTTAACATATAAAACACAGACGTCTCCGTGAGTCCAGATTCTTTTGGCAAAATCTTGGTTAAAGCCCCGCTTCATAAACAAACCCCTGTTTGTTAAGTTTTATGAAACCTATCGGTTAAAGCCAGTTTTTCTCCAATATATTCTTTAATCTTTCACTTTTCCACTAATTGTGTAAAGAACATGTAAACACATTTATTAGGAGAAAATCTTATTTTTCCCGTGGTAATTAAAACAGTCTATTTGATCTCAAGTTTTTCAAAATTACACACTCTGAAAATGTATCCTAGTTTAACTTTACACATTCAATGATAAACAAGTAATACAAGGCTAAGATAAAAATATATGAAATATCACCATTAAAAGGCTAAGTAAAGAGATTATAAAATATCACTAATAAAAGGCTAAAGTAAAAAATTTATGTTTTATGTTTTTAGCTTACTTTGAAGATATTGAGCGAGCTTGCCTCCCTAATGTCCGCAGGTAAAGTGTTCCATAGCTTTGGTGCATTATTGCAAAAGGCTACATCCCCAATTTTTCTTTTGGGTTGTTTCTGGGAACATTTAATAAACCAGTAGTAGATGATCGTAATGTTCTTGGGGGCACATAGTTGATTAGAGAGTTGGCAGTATAACTTGTGTTTGCGGTTCCGTTTTAGGGCTTTGTATACAAGAAGGAGGACCTTAAAGTCAATTCTAAAAGTTACTGGAAGCCAGTGTAGAGCGGCTTAACACTGGACTGATATGGTCTCTCCTCTTGGTTCTAGTCAGCAGCCTCGCGCTGCAGCGTTTTGGATGAGCTGAAGTCTCTCCGTTGTTTTTTTTGGGACGGGCCGGTTAAAGAGTGCATTACAGTAATCGAGTGGCTTGAGATAAAAGCATGGATTAGTTTTTCAGCATCCTTTTTGATTTAAAATTGTCGGATTTTTAGCGCTATTTCTAAGGTGGAAGATGATGTTTTTTGTCACCTGTTTATGTGGGATTTAAGCTTAGATCTGAGTCTTGAAACACCCAAGGACTTGTGACTCTCAGGTTTAATCAAGGAGTAAGTTTCCCCATGTTATTCAGTATCATCTCTCTTTTTGTTACAGGATCTACTAGTAGGATTTCAGTTTTGTTCTCATTTAATTTTAAGAAATTATTGCACATCCATTTATTTATTGCTGGCAGACAGGTGGTGATGGAGTTAACAGCTGTATCATCATTTGGTTCAGCAGAGATGTACAGTTGTGTGTCATCCGCGTAGCTATGGAAGCACACATTGTGTTCTCTAATGATGTCCCCCAGTGGTAGCATGTATATATGCAATATTTCCAATATGGAAAAAGAACAACTGACAGAGAAGTTTCTCTAATTACAATTGATCTAACCACCCTCACTAGTATGTTTCTGTCTAATGTCTCTGCTTTTGCAAAATGGCATTTGTGTCAATTACAGAACCAGTATGTGCCCAGACTCTTGTCGATGACAAGATAGATAGATAGAGGTTGACTAAAGTCATTACTTATTTATTCTTTAAAAACAATGTAATTGCTGACATCCACCAGCACTCCAGAAAGGACAGAAAGTGTACACTATTTCCACCTAGATAAAAAAACTTTTATTAAGTACAATTTAAGTAATTAGGACATAAAACCATATCACAAAGTTTTTTTCTTATTAATTTTATTTCTACTTCTTATAAACCTCTGTAGTGGACATCGGGTCAATTTACCACAAAAAGTCATAACACGGCACAATGTTAGGTCATAATAAAATGATACATTTCTTTTTAAATTCTTTCCATTTAAAGAATATTGGAAACAACTTACAACTAATTTTAAACCTACTCTACCGCCTGACTCTCTTTCTCCTCTCATCTCCTGACAGCTCAATGTCTGGCTCTACCTCAATCATTTTTAATAAAATCTTTCGCCTCACTCCAGTGCTCTGTCTCCTGAAGTATGGGAAAATAGCAGTATCCCCCATGAAGAACAGGGTTAAAATGGATTTTGAAAGACTTTAAAATGAACATACACTTAAAAAGTAATATTATTCGTTTTTAGACTCTTATAAATAAAAAAAATAATATCCTCATGAAGATCTGAAACAAATATCTTTATAATTTGATCATTATCGCCCTACTGCGTTTGCTGCAATTCCCACTATTTGAAAATAAGAAGATGTGCTCCTGCTGTGTGTTTCATCCCTATAAGCCCATAATGCCCTTTCTTACAGGACTAAACAAACTCCAGAGGTTGCGTTATCGAATATTTTCCGCCATCGGCACAATGGCTGCAGTGTTTTAGATGCCCTCCACAGAAAGAAGTCATACATGTGTGTGAAACATGAAAAGTGACATCTCTCCATGCCCTACATTTGCATAATCTATAAACTTTTAATGTATATTTATTCTAAAAATGTTAATGAATGAATAAAATTAAAGATAACATCATTAGATTTTGTTTTCTTAATGACATGGATATCTTTACGACCCTGTCCGTCACAGACAACGTGAAAGTCTAACTAAACCCTGCATGCATGGTGTTTGTGGGGGGACGTGACACTGAGGCTCTTTATTTCAGGATAAAAATGAAATTACTTGGGTTTTCCAGAGGTTCAGTAAAAATGTAATTACTGACATGCATCAGCACTCCTTTACAGTGAGGACAGAAAGTGATATTCCACTTTTAGTGCCAGCAAGACACATTCTGATAAGAGAGCTGCTTGTTGTTGCCTCTGCCAGATGCAGCGCCCCTTCTGTCACCATCCTGTGCCTCTGCCTCCCACTGCAGAACCTCCAGACAGGGGGGACATTGATCAAATGTCATATGTGGAAGAGGGGGCCCGGATCGAGAGCTGCTGGTAGGAGACCATAAAGTTGCAGCCTGTCCACCTTGCTAGTCTTTTATCCTCTCTGTTGGAGGCCGCTGGGTGTATCCTTCTCCCATACCAGTGCTGGCTGCTTTGTCCGCCAAATGTAAGCCTAAACATCTGCGCAAGAGTCCAGCTTCTCCCCTGGCTGCAGTCCTGCTCCAAATCCCATCCATTGCCTCGCTACTGGCCAGATAAGAGGATTTTCGCCCGGCAGTGTTTTCCTACCTCAGTTGCCAGCTACTGACAGTGTTCAGGTGAGGTTGTCAAATGTAGTTTCACAGCAATGTCATGTCTCGTCCGGGAGCGTAGTTTCTCTCATGCAGGTTTTATGTTTCTCTTAATGCTGACAGCCTAGAGAAGCAGCATGTGAATCAGGTGGCTATCCAGTAGCCCTCCCACAGGGTGGAAGAATTGACAACATTACCTGATCTCCATTTTAATAGTTGACCTGAATTCTGATTTTATATAGTAATTTCCCCCAACCCTGCCCATGTGTGGCCTGAACAATTATCCAGCCTTGCTGAAAATGTACATCATTGTAGTGCCTGACCAAGCTGCAACATCTGAGTCTCAAAAGTGAAGCCAATGTGGAAGTGCCCGTAAATTTGCATGCTCCCTAATATCAGAAGGGAGCCACTACACTTGTTACTGAAATGTTCTGATTGTATAGAAGAGTCTATGAGAAAGTGTCCCTACTGTAGTTTATAGTCTCAATTTCTAGTTTTAAGTCTTCTTCAATACACATTGAAAAAAGGGATGATAAAGGAGGGTATTGCTTTTAGGGTAGGGCTACTTTGTGATTGACAGGTCCCTGTCACGGTTGTTGTTTGTGTCTTTACCCTTTCACACTGTACTGTATGTTTCAGTTCATGAAAGTTAATTGTAACATTTTGGTTACCTACACATTTATTTTGTTTGTACTTGTCTCAACCCTCTCGTTTTCTGAGTCCAAAAAAACAAGATGGCGACGGCCAAAATGTAAAACTCAAGGCTTCAATACGGTGGTCACGATGACGTAGTCCACTTCTCATGATTAGAACAAAATATAAGATAAAGTTTAGAGGTGATACATTTCCTGGGCTGCATCTAAAGTTACAGGTGGACACAGCTGTTCATGAGGATATGAAAAAAGAAACCTCAAACGCATTAATTTCCCTTTCATATTTGTCACAATAACAAGTTAACTGTTTAGTTACTGTTTGTCGTGCTTTATTGAAGGGCAAACCTCCATCAATACTGAACATGTCCAAACAGTCATTAAAGGTTAATGCTATTGATTATTTGCCCTCTACAGTTTGATTTGTGTTTTGAATATGTATATAATATTGAATATAACAAATAGTCAAATGTTCAGCAGTGTCAACACATTTATTCTTCTTCTAGAGGCTACTCTGTTAATTTCACTTTTAATCAGACGTGGTATTAAATAACTATGAGAAAGCATTGTATGTAATAATCTCAGCTGTGCCTTTTTTTGTCACGCACATGTGTACATGAAAAAAGCCAGTTAGATCACCGGTGTCCCTTTAACATAGTAAAAAACAATCAGCGTTTTCCTGGAGAAATCTAGCTGGTTTTCCTTATCTTATATGTGTTAAAGGGGCCTAACTCTTCAGCTGTCAGCACTTTAATGAAGAGATTATGAGAGAAAGGGCCCCTGGGCACAGCCATGCAAAAGGCCCCTCCAACTCTACTACACAGGTGCAAAACACAGACTTTATAGTTGTTTAGTTGTTTTATGGTCATTTTTTGTCTCTTCCTGCTTGGTACGTGATCTTGAGTGACATTTTCTAAGTGAAGGCCAGGGGGGCCCTGACACTTGCCCGGTTATCCCATTCAGTAATCCATGCAGGAGCACCTTCCGTCCTTTGTCCATATCACACAGTATTTGTGTACTGCTGTGTACTCAAACACATGTTAGTAGTGCACACAATCACTGTTGTATTTTAGGTAACCGAGGTTTAAAAAGACGATTTGGGTTCTAGTTACGTTCATATCGGGTGACACACGAGGAGACAGATGTATTGATTGAGATGAAAGCATATCTGTTCCATCAGACTGAAGAACTCAGTTCTAACACATCTGTTAGATCAGGTAACATCACTAATATCCAATCAATACAACCAAGGGCAATATGTCCAACACACTTCTTCAATATGCCAATAACACACACGCAAACACAGGGGTGATAACATAACCTAGTACAATCAATATAAGCATAATACACTACAGGTTTTCTTCATGCATTGGAAAGAAAACATCTAAAATATACATTTCTGTATTTATTTAACGTACTATGTCTATTTAGGTCTGTGGATAATTCATCAAAAGTTAGAATTAGATAATGCCTCATTTTCAAATTAAACATAACATTTCATTGTTCATCGGCAAGGCCAGGACCATTTGGATATTTGGATATTTGGATCCATTTTTAACATTGATTAAGTCAAGTCAAAATTTCATGAACTAACTTTTCTTATTGACATGGAGACGTCTATAAATCTACTGCTTTCAAAGATACTTTTGGGGGAAATTGGAGGGGAGAGTATAAAAAGCTGCAAAATCAAATATTGTCTCATAACACACTCCAACCTTACAATCCTAAACTCAAAATGTGTTATATGACCATATTAATGTTTTTTTTTTCTGTTTATTTCTAGGTGTCCACTCATTTGAATTGTTATCATCCCATTAAATGGCCATTATCAGTTGTTATCATTACCATTATATTGCTTCACAGGGGACACCAACCCTGAAACGATCGCAGTTTTAAACACGTGGTTAACATTGTGAAATGAGACAAAACAAAACTAGTTGGTTAGGTTTTAGGGGAAAGATCATCGATCAAGGTCTAGTCTGTGCTCCCAGAAGGTGCTGTGGGCCTATCCAATATAAGATGATACCTAATTGATCCCTGTGGGGTAAAAGTGTGTGATGGTGGTCTGGTACACAAAATACTCCCAGTTTGCAGTGTTTCGTGCGTCGCTGTCAGACACAATGTTTCCTAATAAGTGCACCTTGTAAAATTCTCCCATAGTCATTACTTTTTAAAGGTCAGCAGTGTTATCTTCACCTCTGGCTCATTTAGGGTTATCAGCTCAGCTTGTAGCATGGCCCACTTTGTTGACGAGCTGAAACACAACACGGCTAATCGCTTCTGTCTCTGACCACTAATCAAGGCTGATGCTGATAACAAGGACACACGCATACAGAGCCCAAGCCAAAGACATGAGATGTTCTTGTAGAAAATACACACACACACACACACACACACACGTGGCTTGAGACTGTTTTCTTTATTCACAATTTAACGAAAAAGTAAAGTTATTTATTGAAAACAATGGGGGATAGAGCAAGATGAGAAGTGTTTAGATAAATAGAATTTGAAGCAACGATAGAAAGATGAAACATCCGACAAATCAGTCATAGATATGTAAATAATGGCGGGATATACAACTCCCACCACCCATCTGTGGGCGTTAGGGTTAGGCCTCAGGGACCTCTGGCATCTCTCAATGCCCAGGGGACACAGCATCAAGCTGTGCAGAGGATGAAAACATCCCTGGATGATGCTCCAGAGGCTTGGCTGGGTGTCTGAGTGAGTGGGTGAGAGCAAAGAGGGGAAATAAAGCGGCAATCTTGGTAGAAAAATAAATAAAATGGAACACCTAACGAAGCTTGTATTTTCCCTCTAACTGAGTTATGAATGTATACATAGATTTAAATAGGTTGTATTGTCACCTACTTAAGTGCTAGATGGTCAGAAAAATTACAATGTTTTTTAAAGAATTAAAAGGATAAGGCAAAATTTTACATGACATAAATCTTCAAGAAAAACTCACAAATATAGTATAGTTTTAATTTAAAGAAGGCTCAATGATTTCCTGTTTTTGGCAAATGTACTAAAACGGGAGGATAGAGTGCATTTGTTGGGGAATATTTCAGCTGCGGATTAATACACATTTGGTGCTCTATTGAGAAAATTACTATATTCATAGTTTGTCTTAAAATAATGGTTTGATATGATTACTTGATTTCTTGCGGCGGGTTAGATGAGAAGATTGATATGACTTTAATGTCTGTACGCTAAATATAAAGCTACCACCAGTTTATCTTAACTTGGCACAAATCCAATACCACCCCTATAACACTTCAATGTTCGCTTTTACACATTTTTGTAATGATAACAACAAACGAGATATAACATGTTAATTAGTGAGCTTTACATGTGTTACCTTTGGACACAGCCAGGCTAACTGTTCCCACTGTTTCCAGTCTTATGCTAAGCTAAGCTAACCAGCTACTGGCTTGATAGCTTGATACTTATCGTACCTACACGAGAGTGGTAAGAATCTTCTGATCTAATTATTGGCAAGAAACATTTTTTAACGTTAATGGCTCTATGTCACAGAAGAATAAGATATATTGGGATGTCAATACTTTTGTTGGCTTTAGACTTCTAATGGGATTTGCTGATTATAAATGAAAACAATATGATGCAGCCACCAAAAAGGGAAAATGCTGCCTTATAAATCACTGATTTGGTACCAATGCTCTCAGACCGCTTTAAAGTCACATGTTGGCAATTTTTGGCAAGATCGTTTTTTAGTATAGCTTTGGTTGTGTTCACGTATGGTTAATAATAGTATATATCATATAAATCTATCCTTTTTTCAGTTGCATGGGTTTAACCTCTCCTTTAAAAAGCGTGTCGTCAAGTACGGGGGCTGTAACACTACAGGCGATGTAAGTCATCACCAGGCTCCACTTTGAACATGCAGCCAACCTAGCATGCCTGCTGTGCTCTCTTAACGTATAGGTATGAATATTCAGACTGGAACAGGGTTTAAGGAACACTTTGATCTGTAAATGATGCTTCCCAAGATGTTTGAAGCATGTTAAGGAGATTAAGGATTTATAACACATCATTTAGTCTTCAGATGTGCCATTGAGAGGCATTTGTACATTGTAAGGTCATTAAAATCCGATATAGCATTTTATTTCATACACAGCCGGTTTAAAGTAAAGAAAAAAAAAAAAAGGTTTATAATATCTGTCTCTTTCAGACAAAAAGATAATACCTCAATTTACCCTTCAGTTAAAGTGAGATAGGCCATGGCCTCTAACAACAGAAGCCATGACAACTCATGCATTACTGTGATTTTGCTTAATGGTTCTGGGAGGCACAATGGCAAACCTCACTGACGCTTTTTTTTTTATAACATGAAGACATTATTGTGTTGAACAAAGAAAGAACTAAACGTTTGAAAGTTACTAAATGCTATGAGTGGAAGATTTAGTTTGAAATTATTTTCTAAAATAAGGGGTTGAAGGTGATTGATGGGATTAAAATGACACTGTTAATTCAAATGGACAGTTATGTTGACACAGTTGTGCTTACAACTGGACTCAGACAATAAGAACAACATGCAACCTACACACTAACTGCCATATGACACAGAGCTCCCTGCATGCATCAGAGTATGTCATACTTGGCTCAGGCCTTTTTTTTGTTATATGATGACATTATGAAAATCGCTCAAAATGTTTTTTCGAAAACAGACTGTATTCAGCTGCTTGGTTTCAGACAGAAGTTAACTTTTAAGCTACCGTCTAACATTTAACTTACTTAAAGGTACATTATTTAATTTTGTCACTCTGAATTTTGACAGTTGTGTCTCATGTTAATATATCCCACATTTCTCCCATATTTTTCACTCATGTTGTACATTTCTCTATCAACGCACAGACCCATATCAGACCCATGAATTACTAGACAGGTTACCGGGCCCAGGCCCATGGGCCCCCCTGGCCTTCATCTATAAAATGTCACTCAAAGAGACACGTATCAACCATAGACTGTATAAAATATAGAATATGTATGTTGTCTTCGTGACGTCACCCACATGTTTCTGAAGAGCCGTTGTGAAGCTCATAGTGGGCGGATCCGGCAGTCACCGTCTTGGCAGTGACGCCACCATCTACCTCCCGACTAATCTAAAGATGGGCATCGTCGGTGGAGTTGAGGCAGGTCAGGGTCACACAGCAGGTCAGGGTTCACACAGCAGAGCAGAGAGCGAGCAGCTAGCACGCCCTTTATGATGCGTAACTTTAAGCCTTATTATAAATAAAATAAAAAAATTCAGTACAGTCTTCACGATTGTGAAAATTTGTTATAGAGACCAAAACTTTATTTAATACCACGCTGTAAACGAGTATTTCTGCTGTTGTAATTTTAACATGGGGGTCTATGGAGAATGACTCCGTTTTACTGCTCAGCAATTATTATATCGATCAGTGTGTGTTTACAGCTTGTTGCGGCAAAGGGAAAGGAAAAAACAATACACGTCGACTTAAATAATATTGTAACAACGCTTGTCATGCTAACAATGCTAACAGATCAACATTGGGCATGAATGGCCAGCGTAAAATCTATTTAATCTATTATTACTCATATTTCAAAAACACCATTGTGATACAAAATGTTCACTGTGTAATACAAGAAATACAGCAGCCTCTTAATATTTTCTAGGGAGCGACTCAAAAGCCTCCTGCTCTGACTCCCTAGGTTGGCAGGTCATCCTGTCTCCATAGCACCCATTGCTCTCTCCCTCCTTACACCCCCTCCCCCCTTCCATCAATCTGTGAGTCAGTGTTTCTGAGCCGTGGGGAGTCTGGCAGCCTGTTTGCCACTTCATCACTGACCTTCCTCTCCTCCTCCTACACTGTCTTCTTCCCTTCTGTCTCTTTTCTTCACTTGCTCATTTGCTTTCTGTCCCCCGTTGACCTCTCCTGTCTCCCTTTTCTTTGTTCCTAACTCTGTCACTATTTATCCCTGACCTTTCTCTCCTCTCCTCTCTTGTATTTCTTTATAATTGACCTCTCTGCCTGATGGTCTCTGTCTCTCTCTCCCTGCCTCCCTCTCTCCCTCGCTCCATATGCATGTTAATGAATGCAATGCGCAGGCCGGCGCAATTCCTCAGACTTGTTCATTTTTATATTAAGTGTCGTACTGCAGCTAAAGTGTAGCGGAGAAGGGAAGGAACATATTCTCCGGAGTTTTATTAGTGGATATTAGAGCGATTGTGGGGCTTTACTGCAGAGAAGGAGACGGAGGTAGTAGGTGAAGGGAGAGAAAGAGAGCATACAATAGAAGCACAGATATACAGAAAGAGAGTGTAAAATTCTGCAGCTGCTAACAGCACAGTTACAATCATAAGACTTCAAGGAATGGCTGAATATATGCTACACTTGATTGAATTAGAATACCTACATTTTGTAAACATCATTAAAAGAAACAAAATGCTACCCAATGACCCAAGTTGCCAGAAACAAAAAGTCTTCCATTGCCCTGAAAACAGTGCTTTTTCATATTGAACCATTCCTTATTTAAAATAATGACTCCAGCTAGTCACAAGCTAATGAGCCCAGTGGCTTTAAGTCAGAATGCTGTTGAGAGCACAAACCTTCAACCATGAAGAAAAGGTAGCAGTTCAGGTTTATCATTTGTCTTCCAAGTTTGATTCTCCAACAAAATACTATGTGAATGTAAATTAGTTTGGTAGCTGAATTGGTATTGCAGGATGGTGGATGCTAGCTCTGTAGCCTGGTTTCAAAAAAATTGCATTGCTTTCCCATCCAACAAAACTGTATTGTCAATTATGTTTCCAGGGAAAACATATTTTGTACCGGATAACATTTTTATTTATCACGAAAACGTTTCTAATGAAAGTCTGCGTAGGGAGGAGGTCAGGATGGGCGGGTGTATCAAACAAACACAAGTCTGTCTCCCAGGAGACCGCTGTTCCTGTACCATGTGAAAACAGTATTTTAATACATGTCCATAAACATATAGCAACAAACGTACTTATTACCAAACCATGATGTTTTTTTCTAAACCAAATTAAGTAGTTTTGTTGAATTTTTGTTTCAATTTACAACGTTAACCACATGATAAAAACTACGATCGTAGTCCTGTAGAAAACGTAATTGAGAATGCAGTTTATTTCTAAAGGAACGCATTTTTGTATAATGGTGGTATAAAGATATGCATGTTGATTAGCCTTAAAGAGTAACTTAACCCAGTTTAATAATCCTATTCATTGTTTGGTTATTTTATTTATTTAAAAGTTTTAAATTATTATTTTCTTACCATCCTAATTTTGTGGACTTAAGGCACAATCATGGGTGGTATGACTATGCTGAAATGTAAATGTTAAATATTTTGTTGCTGTGGTGCAATGAAAAAAATCTATATTTCTGTGTGTGCTACATCTGCCTTCTCCCTACCTGTGTAGAAGCCATCACATCATTTTCTTTTCGTGCGATAGTCCTTATTACAGTCATTTACCAGCTCAGCGGACACCACCAGCTGCAGTGAGGGTAAGTTAAATCACAGGCACACACTGTAAATCTCTCTTTTATGTCCATTTATGGGGGCTTTGTTGGATGTGAACAGGAAGTAGAATGTTGCCATGGAGTCGGTGAGTTAGCTGTGGCACCATTAGAAGTATACGGAATCAGCTAGTAGCAGTTCCTGTTGGCAGTGTACCCATGGATGTACAGACAACTATCACTGGGTTAAACCTGATGATTCTCAAGCAAGTTCTGCAGTTATACATATAATATTGCTATGATTTATAATTGGATTTATGGACATTTGTTTGTGATGTGTATGTTGCGATTTGACTGAGATAACACTCAGTAAAGGAGTGCAATTTCAAGTTCAAATTGCGACAATCATGCACTTAATGTTTTTAAGTGTCAGCGGGCATAATTACAATAACTAACTTCCTGTGGTTTTTGAACACTGGCATGGCATGTACCTGGCCTTTTCACCTCACACAGTACAGGGCCCTTGGGCACAGATATGCTGCTATACCTCGTCTGCGTAGCAGCAAGACACACACACTTTATAGTTGTTAAGCCTCTTTTTGTTGTTGTTTTGTGTGTCTTTGTAGTCGTTACGCATCTCTCTGTGGTCATTATGTGTCATTTGCAGTCATTTTGAGACCATTGTATAGTTTATTTGAGTCTCTCTGTGGTCATTCTTTGTCATTTTGAGTGTCTATATATGTGTCTTTCTATGGTCATATAGTGTTTCTTTGCAGTCATTTTATGTTTCTTTATGGCCATTTTCAGTCTCTTCCTGGTTGGTGGCTCTTTGAGTGACATTTTGTAGGTGAAGGCCAGGGGGGGCTCTAAAACGTGTGCCCAGTCTTGCACCAGTGTGCTATGTTATCTAGATAGAACACAGGAAAAAGTTAATTTATCGGAATATAGAAAATGGACAGTTGATAGACACAGACGATGAGCTTCACTACAGTAAAGAGACCTGCTGAATACAACAATCCCTCAAACCATTCCTCCAGTGTTCCTTGAAGGCATCCTTTTACAGCCTCGTATCACACTGCCCACGCAAAGAAACTGCATCAGCGAATGAAGAATGCAACAGACATCGACTGGGAAGTTCATGATGCTGCTAGGAAGGCTGATAAAGTACACCCATTAAGTGAGCTGGCTCTGGTGTCAAGGCCTGAAAGTGAATCACTCAAGTAACTCAAGTAAAAGAAAAATAATAAAATATTGAATTATAGAACTGTATATTGGACACATTCAAATTTGATAAGCAAAGTGAAACTTAATGAACAAACTAAATATATAAAAAAGTCAATGAATATTTCCATTGTGCTGAATGGTATGCTGAGGACACTGAATATTAGACAGAAAGTGAATTCTTACCAGAGTGATACATTCAATAAATTGAACACAATAAAAGGTAATGCAGGTACATTTTGGTTATTCAACACTAGTATTATTTGATTCAGATGGTGCTGCGTCCTGCACAGTATGTGGGTGGATGATAGCTTATGTCTGATTGGTGGGGGGGCCCTGGCAGGGCAGCGCTCTATTTTGGGTGTCCTTGGCATTGGTAAGCTTGACATTCTCAGGCATATTTTAGCTTTGACAATTTTACTCACTGTAAAATGTGTTGAAAATGGTCTTATGTACAACCTGCTTTTCAATTAAGTATAATTGATTACAACTGTCTTTTTTAAAGCTGTTTACTTTTAGATAATCACATTTAACAATACACACAAACTGATTAAGTTGTATTTTGTGTTGGGAGTGAGAAAAAGCAAAATCCTGCTTTAGATATTAGAGAAAAGTGTGACAGAGTCATCATGAGCTCCTCATAGTGAATCAGATCCATAGCGCCCCCTGATGGCTTGCTAAAGACAGTATGTGTTGCTAACACCATATGCTGTACTGAAATGCTGCACAAAAGTGCACTTGTTGTACCAAACTCCACTTACAAATGTGTTAAAGAGTCCTGTCTTAATTCTTCTCTTTCCAGTCATTGCCCTTCGAGACGTGTTTGACAGGCTTGTGCTGAAGAAATCATTTTAAGTGTACTGTAAAATAAAAGAGAAGATAAGATCAGTCTTATTGTACCCAGGAGGAGATTTGTCTTTTTCTCTATGAGACTGTTTCTCCCCCAGGGACAGGACAATTTATCGTATGTCATCTCAGATCAAAATGATCTTGGGGACCTTTAAGGTTTCAGTATTCAGATTTGGTAGGCAGCTGTGGATCAATAAAACATAGTTTGCCAGAAGACATAGCTGCAGGCTACAGTTACAAACAGCTGGCTTTGTAGTGGTTGTTTTTTGTGTAATGTTTCAACTTGTTATGGTATTTAAACCTAATGCACAGAATACATATGAAACGTGTTGACGTGGTAAATTCTCTGTGCAGTTTTGAAATTCACTACACTTAAACAGACTTCAACTGGATCACCGCGTTTTGATAATATACATTTTGGGAAAGTGATTCATATCATGTCATTGTTTTAAGAGAAAAAATTGATGCAGCTCAACAGAAATGCAGCTAGAATGCTGTCTTTGGAAAGTAACAGTGTTCAACATACAATCAGTCACATATTTAGTTAACTGACATGTTGTTTTGCAATGGACAGAACCAAGTCAGCGAAGCTCATTACCTTGGGCCTAATGCTTGAATTTAACCAAGCCTCCAGGAACAGTGCCGGGCAGTTGAATTATTTTGGTGTAGAGTCAGAAGTATTTATCCTCTCTGGTAGTTGAGACTGAATCTGGACCTTGTATATCATAAATAACAACTAGGACCCAAGGAACTGCAAAGTAAACAGTTACACACAAGCACAACTCTGTTTGAGCAGAACATTGTCAAAACATCATGTGCTAATGCCCATACATGCATGTTACCAGTTACCAAAGGTAGCATAAATGTACTACTCTAGAAGATCGCTTTCTTGAAAGTGCACGTTCAGCAGAAGGATTTAATAGTAGCCTACTTAAGCTTTTGAATTCATGCTAAAACCATAAATCTAATGTCGCACAGTTCAGTTTGGTGGGCTTTGCTTTTATCTTTCAAAGGGTGGTCTCAGTTTTTTGCTCTTCATCAGAGTTTGTTGGATATCTTTGATTTTGCCAAGGACCCCAAACTGGTGTATTGTGAAGCAGGGACACCCTACTGTATATATTTTATAGAAGAGGCTTGAGGGGGGGAGGGGGGTGCTGTTAGGTCTGGGTGAGGTCCATGCGACGGGGGGGGGGGGGGGGGGGGGGGGGGGGGGGGGGGGGGGTTGTGCATGGTGCAAAATTATTTTAGTTCACCCCTCTCCTTTCCTCTGCTCTGTCTCTGGCTGTAGGTGTTAGTTGCCGCCCTTCGCGAAGTACAGCGGAGGAGGGAAAGTGAATGCGCAAAGAACTAACAAAAAATTGCTTTATCTACAAACAATTTTGAGACCCCCCTGCATTACCCCCTGTTGAAGGCTATCTATACCTTAGACTGTATATTAGAAGAGGACTTAGTCAACAAACTAATGGATGACATCACACCGTCTTGGATTTTGAAGTCTTGGGTTTGACACTTTGGCCGACGCCATCTTGTTGTTGTTATTTAACCAGAAGTGTAAAATACTTGGTCTATTTTACTCTAAATGGGACATGCTGCATTAAAAAAGACATGAAACTAGTGATTGTAGGGTGCTCCAGTAGCCATGTCATGTAGTGAAAATTTAATTTGATATTGGTCATACAGTTCACTCCTCGTACAACTCAACAGTTGCTTGTATTGCGTGTGAAGTGCTGATGATGGCAGCCTTTTCACAGCTGGAGGGCATAACTCGCACTGTACTGTGATGTTGTTCTCCTTTTCTGCTTTACATACAAAATAATGTCCAAATTTCAGGAATCATTTTTCTCGTCTTTATTTGCATATTAGGTATTGAGGTAATCCAAAAGTAACGAAAAGTTACATTACTTATACATTATACATTACATTATTGTGATACTGTGATTAGGTAACAGGAAATTGTATTGGAACACATTTTCGAAGTAACCCTCCCAACCCGTTTTATTAGAAGTTTCAAGCTTGGTCATTGAATTGCTCTATTAATTAAAGTCAAAAGCAACCCAGTCCACCCTCACTTAGCTGCCGTTTATCTCCCACCCTAAATAACCTGAACAAGCATTTGCAATAAGCTCTTTGACTAAATCTACTCAGTTACAGATTTTTCAAAAGAATGAAAAATATACTCAATAGCCGTTTGTCTTTTTTCAGCCAAGTGAGAGAAGTGTGTAATAAATAACTCCAAATGCCAAACAATAATTCAACTGTTGAGACTTGTGACACTGAAAGCAAGGGACCCTGCGTGTTTGTGCGAGTGCAGATGCTGAGAGTGCGAAGCCTGCAGTGTAAGTAAGTGGCAGCACTATTGTGTGTGTGTGTGTGTGTGTGTGTGTGTGTGTGTGTGTGTGTGTGTGTGTGTGAGTGTGTGTGAGTGTGTGTGAGTGTGTGTGTGTGTGTGTGTGTGTGTGTGTGTGTGTGTGTGTGTGTGAGATGTGAGCAGCTGTTTGGTAATCCCCGTCCCATGGATTGCAGAGAAGTTATCTTTTCTGACAGAAGAAAGGCCCAGCAAAGGGAGGAGGTGTTCTAAATTCTAATCTCTCAGCGGTTTGTCGATAACGCTGCTGGCGGGTTTCACAGCCCATTCTGCTCACAGCTCCGTCGATTGGGTAAACCCAGCACAGGCCGAGATATTGCTCGCTCGCTCCGTCTCCCTCTCTAACACACAAACTCAACACTTTCCTTTCTCATTATAAGAAAGGAAGGGCATGAAGAGGTTGTTGTTGTTTTTTCAGTGTGTGAGGCAGAGATATTTACATGTGTTGAGGTGATGCACAGTGTTGTCTCCGTCCTCAGAGGGCACAGGGATTGAACTGAAAATCATGGCATTTATGTCACCTATTAATCTTTCTTTTTAACAGCATTTGAGAGTATTATACTGCCAACACATTTCTATTTCTAAGTCATTATTCTGGTTCTGCAGTACAGTCTTTAATCGCCAATGTGACAAAATATGCCCTCTTCAAATTATTGTCTCTGAGTAGATGGTTAATTTAGTGACCCATTTATACCTGGGATTAAAGGAATACTTCAGCCCCAAGAATCAAAAAACTGAGAAAAGTCTTAATGAGTGGAAGTGAATGGAGGGAAGGACATACTATTATCAAGTCTCATCCATCCAGTCGTATGCTCACTACTTTCCAAACATGTGTTTTTGTTAAAAACCTTCCGCATAAAAAGCACTTGCAAAGATGAGTACCGTGCTAACCATGAGATTGTTTATGTTTCTTCAACAATTCAAAGCAACAGGGGGTGAGTAATTGATATAAAAATGGTCCTAATGGGTGTAAAGTATTCCTATATAACATGTGATCTGTATCTGGATAAGAAAAATGCATGATAAATGCAAGCAGAATTAATTCCAAATGGAATGCTATTTAACCCTAACTACAGCCTCTTAGATGTGGTCGAGCTGTAATTACAAAACATCTTCAGGCTAAACGTCGCTCCTGACCCGCCTAGTAAGGAGAAATAGTGCGTGAGCCTTCTTAATGTTAAGACTCCAAAGTGTGTGGTCTGAGATTAAGTGATAGCAATTCAGATTAATTCACAATTAAATAGATAAAGAAAAGAAAAAAAGTAATTAATGGAACCGCGTCACAAAATGAAACAACTACAATTCAACTGTAAGTATGTACATAGTGAACAATATTTAATAATGCTCTTTTGAATGTAATGTGTATACTGTTTGTATTATTGTTCATCTGCAGGTACTGGGGAGGACATTTAGCTTTTAGCTACATCTCTGTATGATGCATCAGAAACATGGTCCCTGTTAAATAAAATTGTAAATGGAAAAATACATTTAAATAAAACAATATAAAATATATTACATATACATAATACACAACATTTTTTTTATATAAAATAATCATACCCATAAAAATGTATAATAATAAAATAGCTCAAGTCATTAACTCAGTATCTGCTCTGTATCGATTACTGGTACATGCCGTGATCATCAGAGCTCTACGCATTAAACAAGGAAGTACCACCATTTACCATCAGCTATACAGAGTGTTTGCTAAGTACTTTGGGAGTCAACACGTTAATATTTTTCGTAATAGTGCGAAAAAATGAACCAGTTCGTTAGTTCGTCATCAGGGGATTTGAAGAGTTACTAAATCTGGCAACAAAGTGATCAAGTTGACGGCAGTGTCTTCCTGCCTGAACACACTTTTCTCCCAGTGACTATACCCAACAGCAGAATTTAATTTGAGCAAACAAACACTCTCTCTCTCACACACACACACACACACACACACACACACACACACACACACACACACACACACACACACACACACACACAGGCTGTTAGCAGTGAATGTTGGGTAGCCAGCGATGGCAGGTCATTCTCTCCTTGGACTCCTTGGGCAAAACCTTTTCCCGGGATACAAACATCCATTATCACCTGTTTGTCCCTGGTGGCAAATGGTAGGTAAGAAGAGAACACAATAGAATACAGTTACACACTCACACAGACAGTCACACAATAGTTCCAAAGCTTGTGTTTGAATCATAAGCACACACAAGCAGAACCACTCACCTAATACAAGCAGAGCATCTGCTATAAATGCACATCCATCTGTACAGTAAGTGTTAACTGCCTTGAGAGCTTTACCTTGAAAAGCTAATATTGTAACTAATGCGCGACAAGGGAGCATTTCAGGCCATGCTTCACTTTCCATGGACAATAATCCTCACAAGTTAGTTGCCTCTGAGGTGTGTATTCAAGCATCGCTATTCAGGCATATAGATTTAATTGGAAAAGGAATTTCTTGTGGATCGTTTGGTTAAACCTCTATCAAAAAGAGGAATAAAGTTCACTTTGTGCTGTGTTGTTTTGTTGCATGACTAAACTCTTATTTCCTTTATCTGAACAAAGAACATAAGCTATAGTCTTGAAAGTCTTACTGCATTGCTTCAACAAGTCTGCATAACCTAAGCAGCAGAATAGTGCTGTCCGCCAAGTGGCTGCATTGGTGGGGGGGATGTGTTGCCTCAGGCACCTTTGAGACATGTCCAGTTTAAGTGGCAGATCCTTGGATTTGATAGGTTACCAGATGCCAAAATAAATGACGGTTGGTTATACTCAGACAGAGTTATCATTGGGGCAATCATTTTGGGGAATCCCCCTTGTTTTAAAGTCATGTTATTCCAAAACCCAATATTCAAAAGATTGTCCCATTGGTCCAAAAGCCCATTTGTCCAACAGTCCGTTACACCGAAAACAAACATCTATTGCTCTGAAGGCCCATTGTTACGAAAATACACACTTTGCTACTATGGTGAAGGTTTGACCTGCCCTACTCTGCCTCTGATTGGCTAGTACTCGTAGCGTTTATTGGTTGGGGTTTAGGCATGAGGAGTGAGATTGGTTCGTATGAGGGTAAGAATATCATGTAAAGCCAATCAGAAGCAGGGTGGGCGGCTCATGCCTTTGCTGTCATTCTTCATAGTAATAAGTGTTCTTATTGTTGCAGGGAGGGGGTGTATTTTTGGAGCAAATGGGATTCCAGTCCGATGTTTTTTTCTTTTTTTACTATTGGGCTTCTGGAACAATGGGCCTTCAGAACAATGGCATGGTACCATTAATTTATCTTTAATCACAACGATTACGATGTAAACAGAAAATAAAACATATACGTTACAAAGTAATCTACCTAGATTGTGCATTTGTACGTATTAGAGCGACCACCGCAGTGTTTTTCCAGATTACGTCATTCACATAAATTAGTTTATTTTCAGGCAGGGCTCCTTAGTGTGGTGAGTGTCCTTACTATGTCTCTACCTAATGCATGAGAGTTAGTGTTATAGCAATCAGTCAATAAATCACAGAGTGACTCCATAATCAATCCACAGCAGTTACAGCAAATTAACCATTAAAAGTAATTCATGAAGTAAAATCAACCAAAATGAGCCGTTTCCATCATCTCAAATGTTTGTCTCAAGACTTTGCTGCATTTCTATCTCTTTCTGAATATATTTCTTTAAAGGGCCTACGAAATGATAAACATGGAATTCTACTGATGATAGTAAATGCTATTTGTGGTCTAAAATAATGTGTTATTAATGACACAATTCCCGCAGTATTAAATAAATCACGATTTAGTATGTCGACCACCGATCGTCGCCGCTACCGGAAACACCCGACACCGTGTTCTGACGTCACAAGTAGAACACAGTCCACCAGTTGAATACACAGACAGCATTGCAGACGTGTCAATGTCGGACTCTGGCTCGGATATTTCCACAGAATTGAATGACAGCGAGTCGTCACTCATTGCACCTTCAAGAACGGTCCACCTAACTCCCGAAATATCCAAAAACAATATATATATATATATATATATATAAAACAAATGACAGCCTAATAATGAGCTTTATGTGACCTTCTCTATATCGCTCGTTCACACATTAAATCAACAATACAAATACAACAACGGATTCTACAAGCATTTCGTTCATATGGGATTTAAACAGTAAATGCTGATAGATTTTACACATCATATGAAACGTAGGCTGCATTTATTAATGAGTTTATGTCCATACAGAGCCGCAACTTACCCACAGCAAGATCGTTTTCTACTGAGAGATATGCAAAATGCAAACTGTGAGGGCGCCTTCGTCATGTGTTTCTTAAATTCATCACGTTTTCTCTCAAAAAATCCTGAAGGTTTCCCAATATAATCCTTGTGTTTACTCTCAAAATGTCGCTTGAGCTTGGCGGGTTTTATAGCCTCGTTCGCCAACGACTCATAGCACAAAACACAGTGTGGATTGGGATCCTCTTCATCTCCAGTCCAAATAAATCCAAATTTGATGTAGTCGCTGTTATATTCTCTCTTCACTTTAGCGCTGGACTTTCCGCGTTCAAGCCAAGTTTCACAGCTTTCAGCCGAGTGGAGGTTGGACGGCGAACCACTCTCCTGGGACTCAGTAACACACACAAAACCACTTGTCGCTGCAGCTGAACCCCTTGTAGCTGCTGAATCACCTGCATCAGGACAATGCACCTTCACTGTCGCGTCAGATTTTTGATTTTCTTTTAACTGACCCTGTCTTGACCGCGGCTCAAATTGACCGCGTAGATCATTTATGACGTAAGATCATAAAACGAACCTACGTAGCTACGCTACATCTATGCTAGACTCTAGTCTATACTAGTCATTTTTAAACAGTTTTAGAAACACTTTAAATGTATAATATATTCATTTCAAATGTGACATTTTACCAATATACTCACAGGACCACTCTTTGAGAAAGACTGTACTAGGTAGATCTGACCTCCGTACGACCATAACAGGCTTATGAGCTACTTACCAGCCTGTCGTGAAACACAGGCATATAAATAGTATAAAATTAAGATGACGTTAATATTGGCCTTTTTTCTGGATATTGCATATGGTGTACATGTCCTTACCACTCTTCTTTTGTACATTTAGGTGTACATGTCAAAAAGGATGTCATGGAGGAACTCGATGAATATGAGGGACATGGTGCAAACATAACCTGCATAACAGATCACCCAGGATTCCAATCAAAGTGTCTGGATGTTTGGGTGTTGCAGACAGCCTACCAAAGGTATTCGAAGAGGGACAGACAACAAACAGGTGATCAGCCACGTAATGAGTAAGTTACTTGTGTGCACAAATGTGTAGAGCTCTATACAGCACAACAGCATCCCTCTTGTTTGGTTCTTCCCACTGACTGCTGAGTGGATCTGGGACTTCGAAAGGTTCCTCATCAACATTGCCTTGGCACAAAGTGTATATATATATATATGTATGTGTGTATATATATATATATTATGATGCTGACCTTTGGAACAACCAACATGGATTGGATTTGGCCAAAGAAAGCTAGATTTGGAGACGTCCCACATCCCCATACAACACATCGCTTGCCAATTAACCTTGGCGATCGATTGGTGTCCATTCTTTATCATAATAATTGACAGCAGTCTTTGCTGGACGCTTCAACGCAGACAAACACTGTGTTTTACTTGTGACGTCATCGCCCGAACATTGCCGAAGTGGATTTTCCCGGCGCACCGACCGATTGTTGTTAGCGGACGTCATTTTTATGGTGTTATAATCGTGATTTATTAAGAATACATCAATAATAAAAAAAAACATATATGGCACATTTCACAATAGAAATGCAACCTTCATCATATACCAAGGCCAATAACACTGACGAAATATCATTTCGTAGGCTCTTTAATGTAACATCTCTTTGGGTTTTGGACAGTAAATTGCACAAATTTCTGAAAGCATCTTTTTTCTTGATGCTTTATCAATATTATTATTATTATTGTTATTATTATTTTAGTTTATAGTACAATACAAGTGAGCAACATGAAAACAAACAAGTAAAACATATGAGAGACAAGCCAAATAACTAGACTGAAATAAACCAAAACAAAAGAGAAAGCAGCAACAACAACGGCAACAATGAAAAAGATAAAAGGCGTAATGATGTCTTTGATTTTCTTATTGTACGACGCGTATGTTTTGGTGTGTGTGTGTGTGTGTGTTTGTGTGGGTGGATGTTTTTTCTTTGGAAGATATAGAGGGGAGAGACAGCAATAGGTGAAGACAGTATTAACCAAAGGAAAATAAAAATAAGTAATAAGTAATAAAAAAAAGTAGGTACCTTAGGTATCATAAAAAACCAAGGATACACTAGCAAATTAGTATTAGGTAAACATTTTCATTTTAATCCATAGTTTTCATAAAATTCTGCTTATTTCCGCTCTAGTTTAATTTGTGTTTGATATGGGATGAAAAAAGAAGGTATGAAAAAAGATAGAAAAAATTATTTATTGTACTCGCCATGAAAACATCCATACCACTGCTGAGTAAGATAACAGGATCCCCCCTCCCCCCTCTGTCAGTACATGTTGTACCTTGACATGTATGTGGTAATTAATCATAAGCAGCCGCCCCCTCGGCCACAGTATCTACAGGCAGACCTGACACCTATTAGCGTGTAATTACTGAGCTCCCATTAACATCTGTTACTTTCACAGCGTCCAATATTTGTTCAGACGAGACGGTCGTGTTTAATCTTCGCTAATACATGCCCATCATCGTAAAGCTGTCACACATAGAACATGTACTGTGACCTTGAGACAACGTCAACTCTGTTTTGACGATGCATCAATGAAGTGGCTTCAAAGGAAAAAACAGTCCTATTTACTCTGAACCTTACAACCTGTCGGCGGATTTAAAAGGCATGTTTTTCTTTAAGAAAGAGCCACAAATGACACCATTTATTACAGCCAGACACTGTAAAAACAGAAATAGGTTTTAATGTCCCACGGTCCTTGAATGAATAATATTCATAATATATATTATATATATATATATATATTCAAAAATTCCATAAATATTGGTTACACAACATGATTGTGCTCTTTCTATAGAGGTGCAGGACTTACATTACAGAGGAAAATACTGTGAAATGTGACAGGAGCAAACTGAAACTTGGGGTTCAGAGTGTTAAGTCAGTCCTGTCCACAGCAGTACTTTGCTTTTCTCCAGAATGTTTTTTTGCCAATGTAAAAATACTATAAATTGTCCTTCAGCTCCTACTGACATTGACCTCACAAAATAAGAGATTTAAGTAACCAAAACATATACACACTGACTGCTATTGTTTCCAGTTTGAGTTATTAGAAGTGCTATTGTGTTTTCTTGTGATAATACAACCCACTCTGGAGAACAAAGAATGCCATTTTCTATTCTAAATATTTTACACACTACTTACTCTCAATTTAGTTCACCGGTTCATAGATTGTAATATATTCAGCCGGCATCGTGTAAAAGAAACCCACTGTTTGAAAAGGTGATCAGAAATATAAACTTCAGATACAGAGTTGTCATTTTCTATCAAGTGTAGTGATATTCTTTTTAGTTATTCCAAATGTGTACCTTTGGTCTAAATCATTTTTTTAGACCGTTGATTTGTTGGGATGTGTAACAATGAGGGACTTAAATGGACTCTAAATGCTGGAGGGTAAATGTTAACGCTGGAAAGGGAAAGATCATTTGTCAAAGACAAGACACCTGCTGTGACATGTGTGCAGGTGTGGCTGCAAGTGCAACCGGTTTGTTTCAACTTGCAAAGCATTAGCATTTTATTTAGAATTTTTTTCTCCTCAGATTTCCGCCAATCTGATGCAAAAAAAGATCCTGTAAGTCGTTATAATGAAAGATTCCTCTCGAAATAATATGTTAGTATCTAAAAATAATGAGAAGCTTTCTCAAAAATAATGACTTAGTTTACTATTAATATTTACTAAGTATCTCAAAATAATGACTTAGTATCTCAAAATTATGACAAAAAAAGTGAGACATTTTCAAATGTATTTTGAGATAAGATTCTCATTATTTTCAGATACAAAGTACTTATTTAGAGAAAGAGTATTATTATTTTTGATATAATAAGTCATTATTCTTAAGATAAGTAATCCATTTCTTTGTGAGTTTCTTATTATTTTGAGATATTATGTGATGACTTACATTTGTATTTTTTAAAAAGATTCTTGTGCCGTGGTGCTCTACAATGTGGTCCGGAGAGCTCTCTTTCTCCCCTTCCGGCAGCATTTGGAAGGCTTCCCTCAGAGGGAGCATCCAGCCAATAACGTCACCTGTTTCCTAACATACTGTACATACAGCCCCTATTTTATGTTTTCTGAAGCTTGGATCTCCTTTCACATGTGAGTACCAGAGAATAGAATACCTTAGGTATGTTTGTTATTTTCTGCGCTGTAGAATTACTTATTTAGAAAGCCTTGTTGGCTGTAGTGTTTTCTGCTTCTACTGTCTCTCTCTGCCTCTCAATGCACTTGGGTCCTCACTGCATTCGTACACTTCTTATAATGATACCCTTAAAAGGTAACCTGTCTATAGCTTTCTTGTAAACAGACAAAAATGATATTAACATTTAGGGTTTCTCATCAAATTGCATTGTGTTTATCCTTGTGTCTTAGCTAAATGATTCATTAGCACTGTGACAATCTGAACAATTGGTATTACTGTCGGAGAAAAGGGGGTTTGACACACAGTGTAGTTGAAGCCAAAGGGTTCGTACACGCAAATATGCACTTGAACGCGAGTTTGCTGATTACACACACACACCCCCCCCCCCCCCCCCCCACCCCCACACACACACACACACACACACATAGTGATGCATACAAAGGCTGAACATTGGTTTGACAGTTTCACATACACACAGAAATCCATCCACTCAGAGGCAGAGGCCACATGCGTCTGGTTGGGTGACTGATGAGTTTTTATGGTACTCAGACACAGTGACATGTCCTCTAAACCTCAGCCCATGGTGTATGACTAACCTCCATATGTGTGTGTACAGTATGTGTTTGACAGTAGCAGACCCATCAGTGAGTGTGTGACAGGGCAGGGTGATGGGATTGTACATGAATGAGACAGAAAGGCAGAGAGTGTGTGTATGCACTTGAAGTGAATAGAAATCTGGTTGTTGGAATTAAAGGGCCTACGAAATGATAAACATGAACTACTCTACTGATGATAGTAAATGCTATTTGTGGTGTAAAATGATGTGTTATTTATGACACAATGATCGCAGTATTTAATAAATCATGATTTAGTATGTCGACCACCGATGTTTACATTGGCGCTATCGGAAACACCCGACGCCGTGTTCTGACGTCACAAGTAGAATACAGTCCACCAGTATACACAGACAGCACGGCAGAAGCGGCAGACAGGACGGCAGATGTTGCGATGTCGGACTCTGGCTCGGATATTTCGACAGAATCGAGTGACAGTGGGTCGTCAATAGACTCGTTGCACCTTTAAGAAGAGGAGTTTATTGAAGAGGATGCCGGTGTCGTGGATTTAGATCAGGGGTGGCCAACCAGTCAGAGGTTAAGAGCCAAAAATGTTACTATGTTACTGTAAAGAGCCACATCATACACAAAGTCACAAATGCGCACCCCCCCACCTTCTCTCTTTTGTTCTCAGCTTTTCTCTGTGCTCCCTCTCTCTCTTCCTCCCCTCTCTCTCTCACACAGAAATTAAAATCTAAAACTTTACACACACACACACACACACACACACACACACACACACACACACACACTCAAAGATCCTCCCTCCCGAAGACACACCCTCCCTCACACAGACAGACACAGATAGCTCTGCTCAGACAGATTTATTGTAAATGTCACACACCATAATATTGACAGAAATTGAATTAAACCTCTCCTACCAATATTCAGAGGCCAGTTATTATTAACAATGAACATTGTGTGCACTCTCACACACAAACTCTCAGTAATTTATTTTGGAAAAAGTGTTTTATCTTCCTATGCATGTTGCTTCTTTAAATCAGTGGGACTTCTGACATTCCTTGCCTTCAACAATCCTCCTCAAATCTGGCTTGTATTCCGTTGTGGTCACTCGAAGCAATTCTTCCATGTGTCAGAACAAATCGATACTTTGATTGCACGTGTTTCAGGGTAGATAACACTGACTCACAGACGTATGTTGACCCAAACATTGATAGTATCTTGAGCGCAGCCCGTTTGACATTGTGATATTTTTTCCATTGGAACAGTTTTCCAGAACTCAAGGGTCCCTTCACTCAGAACAGGTTTCAGTCGGTCTTCCTCAGAAAGTTCAATCATCTCCAACTGGGTCACCGCCTCGTCCGTGACTAGTGCATACCTGTCAACTCTCCCGTTTTTCCCGGGATTATCTCGTATTTTTACTTCTAACCCGATTTTCTTATGTTTAAGTATTTTCCCGTAATTATCCCGTATTTTTAACCTTTCAGAAAAAAAAATAGACCTGATTAAAAAAAGTGTAAAGTGACCTCCGGTAAAGCAGATGGCAGTATTATGTTTAACTTTAGCTGAAAAACGTTATCCGCCAGTAAACACACAGAAGAAAACAGGAACAATAGTACAGAAGAAGACGAAAACATATGGATGAGAGTCACAGTGTATGGGAGATAGATGGAGAAGCAGTTGTGGGCTACCTGCCAAAAAAGTAAAAACTTTATGTAAGTACCTGCCAAATGGGAGGAGACCTTCCCTTATTTATTAAATGCAGAGTCGGGCAAACTCGTGCTTTTTGTAAATTGTGCCATTCAGATGTTAGCTTTGCACACGGCAGAATAAGCGATGTTCGCCAGCAAGAAAAATCATCCAAGCACAAGCACGCCAACAGGCACAAAACATACACTGTCAATGACTTCATGTGTGACAAGAACTGTGTCGGAGGTAGACCAAGTGACCAACGCTGAGGGAAAGATGTTCATGCTTTGCGTTAAAAATAATGTAGCCTTCAGCTTCTGCGATGATTTCAGTCACAGTGTAGCGGATATGTTCCCGACTCTAACATCGCAAGGAAGTCCTCGTCGGGGGAAACAAAAGCCACACAATTCATCAATCATCAAATAAATTGATGATAATGACTCATCAAATAAAATACATAAATCTTATAAACATGTCTGTACAAGTAATACATACTTTAAATAAACATGTATTTCCTGAATGTCTCTTATGTGTTTTCGTTTACATTGGTGGCTGAGAGCTGTTAAGATATGGGCGGAGTCCGGAAAAAAAGTTCCCTTATTTTGAAATTCCAATGTTGAAAGGTATGGACTAGCGGGGCTTTCAAACAGTCCGTCTCAGCATTAAAAGGGTCGACGAGGAACGTAATCTGTCACCTTTTCAGCTGTAGATCATGGAACCGGGTCGCAAAGTTTTCGTGCAGGGTTTCAACCAATGTTGCATTTCGGCTTGTCCGCTTGCTTTTAGCAGAGGGAAAATGCGCTAATTCTCCCTTTTGAAGAAGTGTCTTAAACCAAATACACTTTGCACTAGATCAGGTAGCATTTTTATATGAATATGAACTCTCCCAGTCTAATAAAACGTCCTATGTTGGTCTTCATATTTTCGCTTAGCTGTGCATTTTTTCCCTGCCATTTGGGTTAGGGTTATCGAACTGAGATGGTCAGATAGTGTTTACTCTACGATAGGTTTTTCTCCCCTCGAAGGTGATTGGTTCACTGCATCGCAGACATTTTTGTGATTGGCTCTTGGGCCACATCAAAATTAGATGCTCTCATACTGACAGCACACATACACACACTCACAAATAAAATTCGATATGAACTGAAGAGCCGCGTGAAACTGGGCAAAGAGCCGCGGGTTGGCCACCCCTGATTTAGATCATGCGGGCGAGTTTAACGTGGTGGAAACAGAGCAGCTCGAGACACAGTATTCAAGATGGAGACATAGACGGGAGCGAACATGCGGATGATGGTGACGGTGATCCTGGATTTGGCGGAGATCCTGTGCGGCAACAGAACACAGACAGGTATATACAGACTACAGTTCATAGAACTTCTCAATATATAGTATATACATCATAATAAAACGTAACATTATCCTCGATCATAAATAGATCGCAAGCTATCCTATATCGAGTCGATAGCTTGGTTTTCTTGAATTGTTATGAACCCGACTAGTTGTCCGCAAATTGCTCGATCCCTAAATATTCAATTATTTCTCTACTTGGACACATCGACGTCTGTAAAGCTTGATAACTTGATAACTTGATTTTTTCTCTAAGTTTCTGCGGTTGAGGTTCTATCGTTGTGTCTGATGTCAAACGTCATTTATTACGAGGCTGTATATAAAGCATTAGCTATTAGCTAACAAACAGACTGGAGGACAGCGCTGTTTTATAAAGTATAGCCTGTATACTGACCGTCTCACCTATAGTGAGACTGTCTCGTGTTAAGGAAAAAGATGAAGAACTTGTAGCTTGAATGTCGAATCAAAACAGCAATCTTCTAGTTAAATCGATATATTTATTAACGTGATAAGTCAAACATGGAAAATACTCTCAGCTGAGAACACTAATAACTTCCCCATTTCCACAGACTGAGTCGCTAAAATACACCCAGGTTGCTGTCTGACGGGTCCATGAGCAGTGTGTAATAAGGGTCGTAAACATATGGATAAATACATGGTGGAGGCGTTGACCTTCTCCTCATTGGTCCCCGTTGGTGCCATATGATAGTCTTTCAAGTGTGGATGAATACAATCAGGAGTAATTTACTTCACAATTCCCCCTTTACACACCATTTATGGTGTGTATAATATAAAGTAAATATAAGGCACCAAGTGGTGTACAAATTCAGCATATGGTGTACAAGAATACATTCTTAGTGCGCTTGTTTTTATTTCAGTCATAAAAGTACATTTGGTAGAAAACATAAACTTTAATAAAAAATACCTTCTGTATAAAACATCAACTTTAATAAAGAATACATTCAGTATAAAAACAAAGAACTTCACTTTTTATTCCAGTATAAAGACAATTAGCTTCAGTATAATAAAAAAAACACTTCCAGTAAAAGACTGTAAATATCAGTAAACTTTTAACATCTGTAGAAGACTGTAAGTATCAGTAAACTGTTAATGTCTGTATAAGACTGTAATATCTGTATACGACTGTGAGAGACTGTGACTACAGTATAATCATTGGCTTAGGTATGGCAGCAATGAACACTTTGTGGAATTATTCACACGAAATCATCTTCCTCCAGGCTGTCTTGTTCGTGCCCTATATCATAGTCTATAAGTAACTTGGTTTTCTCTTGCATCAAAAATTGACCTTTCTCTGTCTCTCTCTCTTTGGTCAGGGCAGTGGTGATCAGTCTAGTGGTCAGGGTGCGGATACATGGAATGCAACAGCATCCACACAGGATTAATATACCTACCATTATCGGTATGATCAACAGAATACTCAACATCAATATCTTATACTGACCAAACCAACGCTCCATGGAGCCTGTGAAGTGATTCTCTACCCCACTGTTTGATGCTAGCTCTTTGCTGAGTCTGTTGAGTCCTTTCAAAGCTTTGGTGATGGATCCATCTGAGCTGTGTTATTTGGGATGAAAGTACAACACATAGATCCAAACAATTTGCAGACACCCCCTTTTTCAGCTAGCAACATGTCTAATGCAATTCTGTTCTGTTGTGTCATCAGGCTAGTTCTATCAAATTGCATAAATCTATGGAGAGGGGCTGGTACTCGTGTACATTTGTTTTGTTATTGTGGAATCAATCGATTTTGTCATAAGGCTTCTAATTCATGGTATAAAACAACATCCACATACAGTAAGTATTCAGAATCAGAATCATTTTTCTTGTCATGTAGGTTTTCACCTACAAAGAATTTGCTCTGGTTTAGCTCGTGCATAAATATAAAAATTGCATAAATATTTACAAAATATAAACAGTGTAATGTACAAATTAATGTAGCTACTAATGCTGAAGATAACAGTGACATGAGAACTTTCCATCTCCAAACCATCTTTCCATAGCATCACCAGACTAATTAAACTATAAAAAACAATGAGTCGAAACCTGCTTCGATTTGATCTCTGGCACTCCCCGGGGCACTCCTACTGCATCTCTTGTATGCTGTGGAGCTGAAGCTCTCCCCAGGTGCTGTGTTTCTCTTCAACCGGGTTCAAGCTCACAAGAGTTTGACCTGTTGTGGCCTAAACATAGAAATGCTCGACTAGTGTCATCAATGCACATATTTCTGTCTTGTGCTTTTGGTTCTGTGAGTTGAATATCTCTTAAGGAGATTTTTGCAAATTGGGTGTGTTACACTGTTCATCATTGTTAACAGAAAGGTGTACTCTGTTATTCGTCCGAGTAGAACTGGGACTGAGTTTTAAAGCAAGGAGGGGCCTGGCTGGTGCACACACACACATACATACATACATACACATACACACACACAATATCTTTACTGAGCTAGCGGTATACAGTTTCCAGTCAAGCCACATATTCATTTCTACATATCCTGTCTCCATGCTATTATATTTCTTACTGTAGTAACTTCATATCCTTTCCTACTGACTGCTTTGAGATTGCAGTCTTCTTGTTTTCTACCTTTATCCTAAAGTGTCCTTGTGGACCTGCTCCTAAAACCTCTGCTGCCTAAAACAAACCGTCTCTAATCTCTGGGATGCGATGAAACGATGGTGAGGAAAAATGGATCACAATCATTTATTTTCACTCCACTCCGTGGCGCGGATGTGCTCCTCTGCCCACCTGATATGTTTTGCATATTGTTAGAGAAGGTTACAGAGAAGGGACAGGTTATTACGTCACAGAAATCAAATTTGATGTGGTTGTGCAGTCTCTACTGACTGATGTTCTTTTAGGTTCCACGTTTCTCAACAGATGAGTGGGAACACCATCGCTATAGGATCTGATTTTGATGATCTAACTATGTTGACTGGTTGTTTCTGAGTCTCAGGTGTACAGGGCTATACTCACCCTCCTGTGATGACTCTGACCTCCGTTTCACAGTCCCCTTCTAAAACTTCGGGTTGTTGAATCTTCACTGATGGTGAGACAAGCGCCCCTATGGGTAACGCCTCCCTGTGTAGTCAGACTTCACCACGAAGAGGTCCAGTTTCTGCTTTTATGGAGTCAGTGTCTCTCAAAGGAGTGGTGATATATTTACCATTTTACAGTGTGTCAGGTGTCTTCAGGATACTCTCTCTCTCTCCCTCTTCAAGTTTTCTGTATGTGACACAACAAATGTCTTAATATCTTTTCTTTTTAACAGTTATGACATTTCTTCTTCTAGGTCTACTTCTGGATGAGATTGTTTGTCCATAAGTTCTTTCATAGCTGGAATATAAAATAAAGCCATTTTATACCATTTGTCTTTCACACTTATTTACATCAACACTGTGATTATTGTACCGTAAATGCTCTTATTCTGTCTAATGTTTTATGTCTTTACAGTGAAGCACTTTGGGCTGCAATTCTTACACAAAGCTTAGTATTATTATTATTATCATTATTATCCTTTACTAACATTACCTTATTTTACAGTTAATTTAGCTGTAAACACTTTAGCTACTGTCATAGTGTCTACTGTATGTGTTGGAAATACTTAAACTAATTTTATATATGTCTATTATCGTTAAACTATATTTATTTCCTTCACATTTGTTTAGTTCAATAAAATCCATGCAGATGTGCTGAAGCGGATATTCTGGAGTAGGCATTCGGCCTTCAAATCAAATGCTATGAATATACTCTCGATTAATATAATACTCAATATAATACTCCCCCTTTTTGAGACATGGTCAAATACCATGTCTCAATACACACGCACATTTATATAAGCTTCTTGGTAGTACTAAGTTCTTCTCTGGTCAAGTATTCTTTCGAAAGTCGTCTTTGTCTTGCATGCAATTATTCTTAGTCCAAGAGGCTTTTTCTTACTTTGTAGCTGCATTCTGCATCTCTTTTAATATCTCTGCCTACTGAAACTGGATCAGTTCTTATCATATGTGTTGTGCCTTTATATAAAGCAATATACTTTGGTAGCTGTACTGCCTTCAATAAGTCTTCTATTAGAGTGTGATGTTTAATATGTTTGTTAGTCAATGTTACCATACCTCTATTCTGTCCTTGTTGAGCAAACACATGTAATGTTGAACATGCATAGTTACTGTCTGTGTAGATATTTACAACTTTGTCTTTCTTTTATCTGCATGTCACTGTCAATGCTATCAGTTCTGCTCCTTTGCTGACAGATGATTAGGAAGAGCTTCTGCTTTTAATACGTCGGTCTGTGTCACTACATAAATCTTGTCACATTCGGATCCTCTAGGTTACTTTACATGATCTGTTAACAAACATTTCCAACACTGGTTCCTCTTAGTGAATGTCAGTCAAGTCTGGTCTTGGTGAAGTTTCTTGTCCGTCTCTGTCGTTCAGTCACGTGGTTCTCCGTCTTCAGCTGTTGGTAATAAAGTAGATGGATCAAAGTTGTACATTATTCTATAGTCAGGTGTGGTTGTGAAAACAAAACTGCCACTGCATGACTGGTGCCTTGCAGGTGACATGTAGGTGATTTTGTTCTCTACCAACAAAACTGACACTGCATGTCTTACTGTTAAAGTCAATGACCTGAATAACACTTGATGCAGAGGCCTGACCTGTCATTGAAGCTGCAATTACTGCTTATGTGCAGTCAGGCATTGCCTTATCTACTGGGTCTAATTTTGAAGAGTAGTAAACCACTGGTCTAGTCTTATCTCCATGGTTCTGTGTTAATACTAATGTCATAAAGTCTGCTGTTTAAATAAAAGGCTTCTTATAGTCTGGTATTTCTAAAACAGATGAGTTTACCAAAACTTTCTTTATTTTCTTAAATGATTCATCAGCTGTTTCATTCCATATTATCTTATCAGATAATGACATAGGGTTTTTAGGAATCAGTTTTGACAGAGGATTAATTAATAGTGCATCATTTGGTACTCAGCTTCTACAGAAATTACATAGTTTGTCTCTTAATCTGGTTTAGGTGCTTCTAATTAAGTTTTCTTCCTCTTCAAGTGCTCTGCTTGATTGTGAAATGTTGAAACTCAAATCCTTTACTATTGATTTGAACAATTGTAGTTTATTATATTAAGGCCCTCACCATACCCTTATGGGATTATTGTGTAAGTGTACACTTCTTTCCCTCATACTGGAAAGCAAACTAAATCTGACTTTCTTTTACCACTTAGCTGGAAAAGAATGTGTTTGCTATATCTATTATTAAAAATGTGCTCTCTGGATCTATGGATGCTCTTGGTACTACAACTGTATTTACTAACTGTAAATCTGGTACCATTATCCATCCTATATATGGCAGTTTTCCTTACTGGAAATATGGATTGCTCCTGGCACTTGATCTAATTCTCTCCGACACTTCTTGCTTAAACAGATACCATCTCTAATATGGCCTGATACTAAAGTATTTTATTATTATTTTTTATTCTGAACGTAATCTATCGTTAGCTGATTTTACTGCGATTGTTTTTATTTTATGCTCTTTATTCTGAGTATTTTGCGGCTCTGTTCTGCTCTAATCAGTTATGTCTGCTCCGGAATTACACAAAAAGTCTACATATCTGTCATCCACACACTTATGAAACATGTTTTCTCAAAAAAAATAAGAGGCAGTGTTCTACACTTTACAATTCAGCCTCTTGTAATTGGCTCTATGATAGTGTGTGTGAATGCAGATATGAGACCTGGTTCCGGAAGTGTGGACCCCGTTGCTGGGGTGTCATGTTCTCCTGTCAATCCTTTTTCTGACGTCTGGTCTGCAGTCTCCCTCTGGGGTTCTGGTTTCACATTTTTCTTCTCTTTAGTCATAAAATATCTCTTCTACCCCTAGTAGCTCCCTGCTCTTATTTTCTCTCTTCACTCTCTAATTGTCCAATATTTTAACATGATTGACACAGGAGTGGTGCTCCGTTTAACATATTCATGTTCTACTGTTGCATCACCAGGTTGATACTTGTCTCCACTCCAGTTTTTGGATGAATTAAACCTTTCTCCTAGGGTAGTTAAACTCTGTCTGTCCTTAAGTTTTTTGTTTCTGAATATTGGACATTCCTATAGCCTACTGGTTGGTGGGGGGTGGGTACAATGTCTCCTTTCTTTCCAAAGTCTTTCCATCCCCAGGTGGGGGAGGAAGTAGTGGCCAGCAGCTTTTTTTTTTACAGCGCTTGTGTTATTCTATCGTTTTACTCCAATTGGAGATATTCAAATTTTGGGTATAATGAATATTGCGTGGTTATTTACTTTTTACGACCACATGGAAAAATTCAAAATGGCGAATTTTATTTTTATTCTAACTCTAGCGTTCTACTACTTTTCCTGTCTTATTAATAAAGTTAATTAATGTCTTCTTGTTTGCCACAGCTGGAGCAGCCCTTCCATCTTCTCTTTAACTTTCCTCCTTTCAGCAGGTTCAGTAGAGGCTTCCAGCCTTTTGAACATTGTTACTTTCAGGTCCGCTGTGGATACAGTCTTGACTGGCTTTGGGTCCCCCTTGTCCGTCATTGTAATTGATGTACTCAGTATCCCAGTAAAGGACAAATATTGCTTATTTTTTAAATCACGAATTTCTAAAAAAAAATGTACTAAGAAAGTGGTTTAAACAAAACACAATTTTAATCAAAATAAATGTTCAATTAATCAATGTTATAGAGAACAAAATAAAATGTTAATCAGAAAATCCAAATAAAAATTGCAATAAAAAATTTAATGAATGGTTTAAACGTCAATCAGAAAAAATGTTAATCAAATTTTTTCTATGTATCAAACAAAAATGTCAATTTGCAAAAATATTTTTTATCAAAAATATAAAAATTGTAATGAAAAATGAATGAACAGAGAATTTTAATGAAAAAAATTAATGTTCAATCAATCAATCAATGTTATAGAGACCAAAAAAAATTCCAAATTATCAAAATTGTCTTAATTCAAAAATCCATCCATCCTTGAATTTC
Source organism: Cottoperca gobio (assembly GCF_900634415.1). Classification (NCBI taxonomy): domain Eukaryota; kingdom Metazoa; phylum Chordata; class Actinopteri; order Perciformes; family Bovichtidae; genus Cottoperca; species Cottoperca gobio. Next base: position 22,997,008 of record NC_041364.1, read on the forward strand.
AATTTGATTTCTAATTATAATTTATAAACTCGTCTGCTGGTGCACAATTTTTTTTAATTTATGTGCACTTCTATTGTCGTCCTACAGGTGGAAGTATTTAATTTTTGGAAAGTTTTTATAAAATTTTAGCTGTAGTCTCAATTTTGTCCACCAGAGGCATTTAGCTATTAACCGGATGTGTTTTTTTAAATTCCAACCTGGATGAAGAAGGATAGAAAATGGAGGTTTCTTTGTTATAAATATTCTCTCATTTCAGTTTGGAGAAAACTCACATCTCTGGTTTAATCACTCTGTCAATACATCACTTGTGCATTCTATTTTCACCCAAAATGCTCCATCGTAAGACTCAAGGTTTAGTTTATCACAATTTACTTTCCCATGCCACGTAGCATCAAGTAGGCGGAATTAGCAACCCAGCATCACATAGCCATAATTAGCTGGTCCTAATCTATGAGGCCTTTCACAAAAACGTCTCCTTTTATGTCTTTCTAACTTAAAACAACTTCACATACACTCTACGGTTTTCTTTGATTTCACAAGCGTCCACCAGTCAGTTTGTACAGTTTTCACCTGATCTACAAACTCAAATGCATTAGCTAAATATCAGCGCTAGCTTAGCCTAGCCTTAGGCCTGCTTGAGATTCACTTTACTCACAACAACTAGCGATCGATTGTTATCCATTCTTTCTCGTAATATTTGACAGCAGTCTTTGCTGGACGCTTCAACGCAGACGAACACTGGCGGCGGCTGTATTCTACTTGTGACGTCATCGCCCGAACATTGCCGAAGTTGATGTTCTCGGCGCAGCGATCAATTGTTGTTAGCGGAAGTTTTATGCTGTTATGATCGTGCTTTATTACGAATACATCAATATTAAAAATATATATATGGCACATTTCACAATAGATATGCAACCTCTATACCCTATATACCAAGCCCAATAACACTAACGAAATATCATTTCGTAGGCCCTTTAAGTAATGACTAACAATGGAGAGAGTGGTGCATGTTCCCACAGAGGGACATCACGTATCGCAGCAGAAACTTATTGTAAAGACATGACTGATTTTCAAGCTTTGAATAAATAATGAAACTGAATTTAATTTCTTTAGGAATGGGCTTGTGTATTTGGAAACTCTGCTAGTGTTGAGAGTAGTTTCAGTGAGTGGATGGTGTTAAAAAAAAGGGGATGTCACATGATGCTGCCATTATATGAATAGTTTCTCTGTAAGTCACTTTTTCTTCTTTTATGAAAACACCAAGGGATAACACAAAAACAATTGTGCAACAACAACCCACATTAGCTTTCTAGCTAATCTCCTTATCTAAAATCATGAAGACGTGTTGCGCCCATCAGGGGAAAAATGCACTTAGTCAGCTGTAGAACCCTGAACAGCTTAAAAACATACCTGATACAAAAAATAAAATAAAATAATTTACAATATGTCTTATAATACATATCCTTTTTTATGTCAGAAATAATGTCAGAGTACAGTTTGACGTTCAGAGATATAGAATGGCTAAAATCAAAGAACATAAATCATTGGCAAGGCTGATTTTTTAAACATTTTGAATTGTACATTGTTTACATCAGGGGTGTCCAAACTACGGCCTGTGGTCCATTTTTAATTGGCCCGCAGCAAATTCTAAAAGTATAATGGAATATGGCCCAGATACAAAACTTGCGTTTGACTGTATTGTACTTCTTAGTTCTAACACTAGGTGGAGTTAATGTCTTGAACAAGGAAGCTTCTCTACAAAACAAGATTAATCAAAAAAGAATTTGCCACAAGTGACTAAAAATGGCAGAATCAAAGAAATGCAAGATAGCGAGTGAGTGCCGAAAATTTCAGACACGGTGGAAAACTGAATATTTCTTCATAGAAGTCAAGAGGAAATGTGTCTGTTTGATTTGCAATGGAACTGTTGCAGTGATTAAAGACTATAATGTACGACGACAATATGAAACTAAACATCAGACCTACATGTCCTACACTGGTGCTGAGCGAGAACAGAAAGTTTAGCAAATGGCAGAAAATGCCACATTAGCCAGCTACGAGGTAGATCAACTCATTGCCCAACAGAGGAAATCTTTCTCATATGGTGACTTTATAAAACAGTGCCTCACTAAAGTCGCAGGAATAATGTGCCTGGAAAAAATGCAGGAATTCAACAACGTTAGCATGTCCAGAACCTCAGTTGTGCAGCAAATCAAAGATTCGTCAGCTAGCTAAAAAAATCAAGTATCAGATATAGCTTGTGCTTTTGATTTTTACTCGATTGCATGTGATGAGAGCACAGATGCCAGACAATGCACAGCTGTTAATTACGTTAAGTAAGAGCTGCTTGATCTTAGAGTCTAAAGGACACAACAACGGGTGAGGATATGTTTGAAGCTGTGTCAGGTGCAATTGACAAGATGGGACTTAAATGGGATATACTGTGTGGAATTAGAACGGATGGGGCTCCAGCTATGACAGGCGAGCACAAAGGAATGGCCTCTATGGTGCGCGCCAAGGTGCGAAAGAGTGGAGGTGAGGCTGTTAAAATGCACTGCATCATCCACCAAGAAACCCTCTGTGCCAAGACAGTCCAGCTTGCCGATGTGATGAACACTGTTGTGAAGACTGTCAACATAATTGAAGCACGAGGACTTTACCACAGAGAATTTCAAGAGTTCCTGTCTGATGTCGATGCCAAATACAGAGACTTACTCCACAATTCTGATTTGCGCTGGCTAAGTCATGGCTCCGTGCTGCGGCGGTTTTATTCCCTGAGATCAGAAATTGACCTGTTTTTGAAAGTGAAGGACTGACCTCTTTATGAGCTGAGTGACCCTCTATGGTTGGCAGACCTGGCATTTTTAGTTGATCTTACTGGTCATCTCGACACACTGTTGAGGAAAAAGTTGATGAACTCGGAGCTTGAATGTCAAATCAAAACAGCAAACTTCTAGTTAACGTGATAAGTCAAACATGGAAAATACTCTCAGCTGAGGACACTAATCACATTACCGCTTCTACAGACTGAATTACTAAGCAAAACCCAGGTGGCTGTCTGGCGGATCCGCAAGAAGTGTTACAAAGAATCGTAAAACATATGGCTAATACTACAGAGAAGGAGGTAACCTTCTCCTCATTGGTCCCCGTTGGCGCGGTCACGCCCCTTGGTGAGCAACGTCAGGAAGTGATGGTTGTAGACCTGTTTTCTAAGAGGGGAAGTGTTCCTACTGTGTTTACATTCAATATTGTGCTCATTATACATTTAGTGCAGAAAATACATATTGTGCAGAAATATATATTGATTGAGGTAGAAAAATACATATGATAGTCTTTCAAGTGTGGATTAATACAATCAGGAGTTATTTACTTCACAACACTGAACAAGAGCCTACAAGGCAAAGACCATCTGGTACCACAATTTTATGCGCACATTAACATTATGTGTGAAGCTCCGTCTGTTTGAGACACAACTACGCAACTTCAATGTTGCACACTTCCCCACAGTGTCCAAAATCAAATGTACTTTTTCCAAAGGCCAACCTTTCTGATAAAAAGGAGAAATATGTGTCTGTGATCACGTCTCTCATGACAGAATTCAGTCAGCACTTCTAATTTTTCTATCATTGGGAAAGAAATCAAGCTGTTCTCAACTACCTTCCTGATGAATGCAGTGGAAGAGAGTCTGCAATTAGAACTTATCGAAATGCAGTGTGATATTTCCCTGAAGATTCAACATCAGCTTCTCTCCCTCCCCGACTCTACCGGAGCTTGGAAAAGGCCAAGTTTCCTCTGATGAGATGACACACACAAAGAATGATGAGTCTGTTCGGCTCAACATACTGTACATGTGAACAAACATGTCCTTCGTATCTCAACCACCAAACTTACTCCTGACCTGTCAGCCATCCTTCAGTCCAAAGCGCAGCATCACTGCTCCCACTGAGTGCAACACTGTTCCCATTATAGGCGAGTAAAAAAATATATTACACAGTATTCATGTTAATAAGCAAAATGTTTCTAAAAATTTAGTCAATTAAAGTTGATAACATTTTCTAACTAACGTTAGTTGATGTGTTAACAAGCCCAATAACTTATTTGTTTAACAAGCTTGAAATATATCCATCCCCTTTCCCCTAATTTCCCCCCTTTATACAGGGCTGTGAAGGGGGATCACCATCCTGACTAAGAAGCAATCTGAGGCTTCGGTTTTGAGAATGAGAAGCAAACCCTTATTGTAACAAAATAAATAAAACCCCATAATTGACCTACATTTTATTGATTTCTTTTTAGGCAATATACCTCACCTCGAGTGAGTGGCCCAGCCCTTCGTGTATTTTTCTGTATGTGGCCCTCAGTGAAAATAGTTTGGACACCCCTGGTTTACATTCATTTGCTTTCTTCTTCTTCACGCCCTTTGTTGGCAAACAATGGCAGGATATGAATTGTGCCTCCTCCTGTGCTAGCATGCATGTGCTTTCCTTAAGCGCTATAAAAGGTAAATGGGTGAAAACATTGCTCTATAGCGCTACTAGTGGTCAAAAACTCCATAATTGCCTTTAAAAATATTTGGGTTCTGACTGCACTGAACTTTGTCAGATGATTAGAAATGAAAAAATAAATAAAATAAACTCCTCTGCCAATGTATGCTGTATAAAATAAATACTAAACAGTTTTTCTTCCAATAAGAAAAACAAATCAGACCATATTCTGTTAGGGTGTTATGATCCTCAGCTGAGGTCTTGATGTAGTATCATTTCAGCGGTTTTGTTGCAAATCAGACACCGTATTTTCATATTCAATATAAATCTACGTAAAGCAGCAGACGCTTTACACAATTGCCACAAAAATGTCCAAGGCAGCTAATGACTTTCATCTCATAGCACATTTTATCCCTGATGCAGCCCAGTACCCTCGGCGTCATGACTCAATGACACTGAGCACTTTAAGCATGTGACAGTACAAATGACTGAAGGAAAGATAAAAAAGTCCTGAGGGCTAATATTTAGATTCATCTAAACAGAACTGAATGTCTCAATTTGGGAGCCTGGAACCAGCTGCTACTGAACAAAAATAACGGAACAGAACACAAAACATCTTCAAACTTTCCTCTTGTTTATAAATTACATTGAGGAGGGTAATAAAATGTTAAGCTTCTTACCATCCACTTGGTGGATTTAAACTAGCCATGTTTAACCAGCGACAAACCAGCTGCTCTAACCTCAATAGTCTACTGGCAGGAAAATTAATTCTGGATGATGTGTGCAAATCCTACAGAGAGAGAAATACCATTGCACCCACTTGTAGAAAGAGTGGCATTAACCTTTGGCTTCTTATAATGCTGTTGTCTCTGCCTTTCAAGGGAGATGCAGGCAGTATACCTGTGTAAAGTGTTATTGCTCCACTGTTTAACAATGTACAGCTACAGTGTAGCACATACTGATTGTTGTTGTGTTTGGCCTTGAATCATATTGATTTTCAGGTGTATTTCAGAACTGGCTGCAGAGCCAAGGCTTTGTCTTTGTCAGAGAAGATGAAACAATCTTCACTTTTCTTTCTACAGAGCAAAACAACTGAAAGTCTAAAACATCTAGCAGCCCCTAGAGGCCGCACAGTTCCTTAGAGTTGAGACATTTTTGCTATTCTCTGGACCTTACCAAAAGAGGGGCTGAAAGTGTAAATAAAGTATTCATCCTGTGGGGAGTATAAATGTACTTGACTTGTTTTTCTAGTACTCTAAGCAAAACTTTTGGCCTTATGCTGGTAATAGGGGAAAGGCCAGGGTCATCAAAACATTAGTTAATTTATGTTTCATGAAAGGTAACCAGTATTTAGTAAGACATTTTGCTCTGAAAGTGTTCGATAGACAGACTAACCAACTGACATAGCATTGTTTACGTCCTGTCTACACTGGCCATGTAGTGAATAGAGATGGGAATGATGAATCACTTTGTTGATGCACTTTCTTGAGTCACTGACTTTGGCAATCTTTCACTGTAAAGCAAACGCATCCCCATTTATACTGCCACAACGTTCAAGGTTAGTTTAGTTTTGCAAATATGTGGCCATAAACACAAGTAGTGTACAATAATCATTTAGACCTTGTGATAGCATTAAAGAAAGTCAGGGGATCACCACAATTTATGACAATCTATCCAGTTGTTGATTTATTTTACTAAAAGCCCAAAATGTCAACTCCCTTTTAGCGTTCAAGGAAAAGTCAGACAATCACCAAAATCAATAAGATACATCGTCTAGGCAACATGGATATCTATACCAAATTTGGTGCCAGTCCACCCCGTAGATGTAGAGAAACTTTGACCTCCTGGAGGCGCCACAGGAGAAGTTAGTAGATCGCTGAAGTCATTAGGATATATCCTCCAGTCTAGACCATAGTGTGAACGAGCCAACCCAGACTAACATTGCCCTCCCATGGCACTAGCTAAAACTAAACATTTGTAGTTCTGTGTTAGTCAGTAGAAAATCAGACTTCATGACTAAAAAGACACTTCTGGTTCAGTTTATGCATGGAAAGTTTCAGACATTACACGGGCAAAGTGGACCACTGAAGAAGGTGATAGAACTGTGTATGATATTCACCAGGGGTGCCCAAAAGGTTGATCGATCACGAGTGTAGTGCTGATAGATCGCGCACCGTTTAAAAAAAAATATATATATATATATATATATATTACCCCAACGGAACCCCACGCCCCCTTGGACCTGGTCATTTTTAAAGTAGCTTGCAAGCCAAAAAACTATGGGCACCCCTGGTATACACAGTCAAATGTTGATCCTTAAACACTGGTGAAATATATTGTGTATTAAAGTGTTGAGATTGCATCAAGGTCTTTATACAGTATATGTTTTGGTGATGTAAATTTCATATTTCTGGAATATGTCAGGCCAGTTCTATGGAATCAAAAATATCAAGAACTTTCTCTCAAAAATCCCTATTTTAGAGAACAATCATAAAGCAAAGGCAGCAGAACAGAATGCAATGCAGCTACAGGATATGTTGTGTTTCCGTATGGGGCGGCTTACTTTTTTATTTTCAGTTGCAAAAATGTCTCACAGGAATGGAAAATAACTCTTTCTGAAGGAGATTCAGAATTTCTAGCAGAGTGAGTTCAACCACAGTTAACTTCAACACACATTACAATAAACCTTGTAATGTAGATTTAACAAGCCAAAGAGTATTTTAGAGTAGAAACAACCTTAAAAAATACAACCATTTGCTATATTTTGCATTACCGCAAAACAGATGGACCTCTTTGAAATGCAGAAACGTGTAAACCTTATATTATGTGACATCCCAAATCATCCCACTGTTGATGAGAGCAGCTGGAGAGCGGGTCTCATTTTCTTCCTCTGACTTTTCCTTTGATACTGCAATCCTTTCATCATATTACTTCTTCTAATAGTGTCTAATTAGGGTATTCAGGATTGATTTTGCATTGTCATCTGCCCTTTGTCTATGATAAAGGTAAAAATAGAATGTAATTCACAAAGAAAAAGGAAAGCTGTTTTTCCTTTTATCATTAAACCTATTCCTTTTACAACACAAGTAGTGGACTGTGAACCCACACAAACTCATTAACTTCCTTATGTTTTGTTTTCAACAGGCGTCGTACACCAACATAGGTCTCGATGTAAAAAGAGCTGACGTTATTGGAAACATTTATGAGATCATATCTGGGGCTGTTTGACCAACAATCCCCATTGGCTAAAGGTCACACTAAAGGTCATCTTTATTCTTTAGCCTTCCAATGTAAAAAGTATCTTTCAATCTACTTGTGCTAACATTTGTATACGTGGTACATTTTTGTATGCGTATTATTTGTAAATGTCAGTGCTGTTGAGAAAACATAGAGCTTTTACCATCATTTTTTCCATAAGCAAATACATGGAAATGGAAAATACACGTACATTCTCTACATTGAAGAGAAGATTGATAGCTTTTACCAGCTTCTACAGTATTTGTTGACATCAAACGGTCAAAGTACTGATTACTGATTATTAAATAATTTCTTACATGTCACAAAACAATATCACCACAGTGATCGTATCATTGTAATGGAAAAGATGGATGTTCCAAATAACGTTTTTTATTCTCGTCCATGTTCGCTTAGTTAATCATGTTATTTCTAACACGTCTATCATCTTTAGGGAGCGGTAGGGAAATGTGGTTTGAATTTTTTAAAAGCTGGAAAACAATCTCCGATTGTGTGAATACGTAAATGAACAGGTTTTTAACATCACTGCCCCATATAAAGTGTGTATCGGACTAAAATTACGTGTGTGTATTCTATTTAATTAATGTTTTGCTTAGATGTATTCTTATGGCGTGCATGACAATATTTTAGTCTTATTTTTCAGCTGCCTGTGATTGGAAACGGACTTGGGAGCAAAAGAAAGATACATATAAGAACATAATTCAAAGCAGTCAATAGGTTTACTTTCATATCTAAAAAACACCTACATCATATATAAAAGTATCTGGACAAAAGTAACGCAAGGCAATGAGGGACTGTAGGCACACCCAACGAATGCATAACGTATACAAAAATATGGCGTATAAAAAATATCGGCAATACGCTGGTGTACGTTGATATAAGGTAAGTTATGCAGACGTTACACATAAATTGTGTTAAGTTAGACATACGTGAATACGGAATACGTACGTGAATACTTACCAACGTAAATACAGTTCGTAAATACCTACGTGAATACTTACCTACGTAAATATAGTAAGTAAATACCTACGTGAATACAGTACGTGAATACGGTGAATCCTTCAGCCAACTTATTGATAACGAGTGGATAACCTATTCGTAACCTATATTAAGCTTATCCCTGACGACGGAGTAACTTATTACACATGTTTCTACAGTACAGCTAGCGTTTTGGGAGCTTATTGGGGTTTGAATATAGTATATAGCAGGGGTGTCCAAACTTTTTTCACTGAGGGCCACATACAGAAAAATAACTCACTCGAGGTGGGGTATATTGCCTTAAAATAAATCTAATCAAATGTATGTAGATTATGCTCGATAATTGAATATGCTCAAGGGGGGGGGGGGCAGCCTCCATCACAGCTTTCTATTAACCCTTTAACGGCGAATGTGCGACAAATAAGTTATTGGTCTTGTCAACAAATCAACTAACGTTAGTTAGAAAATGTTATCAACTTTAATTGACTGAATTTATTGAAAAATTGACCTTACATAAATACTGTGTAATATATTTATTAACTTGCCTATAATGGGAACAGCGTTGCACACAGTGGGAGCAGTGGAACCGAAGGATGCTGCAGGTCAGGAGTAAGTTTGGTGTTTGAGATACGAAGGACATCACAGAGATGCTGTCACTCATTTTGGTTCTCAATCTGCTTTTGTTAACAGAGAAAATGTTTGCTCATATATTTGAGCCGAACAGACTCATCATTCTTTGTGCGTATTGTCTCATCAGAGGAAACCTTTCCAAGCTCCGGTAGAAGTCGGGGGGGGAGAGAAGCTGATGTTGATTATTCAGTGAATTATCGTATATAATTATTATGTATAAGTTCTCTTAAACTTCTTCTGCATTGATCAGCTCGATTTCTTTCTCAATGATAGAACAATCTTGGAAGTGCTGACTGAATTCTGTCATGAGAGACGTGATCACAGACACATATTTCCCCTTCTCATCAGAAAAGTTTGCCTTTGGAAAAGCACATTTGATTTCGGACAGCGTGGGGAAGTGCGATACATTGAAGTTGCGTAGTTGTGTCTCAAAGAGACGGAGCTTCACACAGAATGTTAATGTGCGTAGTCGGCTCTTGTTCAGTGTTGAGATGACCAGTAAGATCAACTAAAAATGCCAGGTCTGCCAAATATGGAGGGTCACATCAGAACTGTGGAGTACGTCTCCGTATCCCTAACACTTGATGTTTTAAGTTAGCTGACAAGTCAAAACTGTGTTTATGTGTTAGAACTAAGAAGTACAATACATTCAAGCGCAAGTTTCTATCTGGGCCATATTCCATTATACTTTTAGAATTTGCTGCGGGCCAATTAAAAATGGACCACGGGCCCCTTGGTATATAGGGTCCCTGTGACTAGCTCATCCTCACTTCTTCACAGCACATCTTGATGAACACATCAGCCCATCATCAGAGAGCATGGAGGATGCTGAGAGGGTGCGACAAGAGTACATATTAGCCGTTCTCCAGCATCAGCATGACGTGAACCAAATGGCACTTTTCCAGCTCCGTTGGCCAGACGCTCTGATACGTTTTGTATAGTAAGTGATACGCTATCAATGGATTTGACATACGTATAATAATTTGTTATGTATACGTCAGCTACAACACCGCTGTGGAAAAGTTGGACATATTTGGACTCTGACAAATTTTGAGCTACTTTTCATATACGCCGGCATTCGTGTCTGCCATACGGAACTGTGTGACAGGGCCGTATGTCTGGCGTGTTCGGTGTATCGTCTGTGTCCTTCAAACGATCCCAACTTACCCTTAAATCAAAGTATTGCCGATATTTCGTATATGCCATTATACGTTTCTGCCATATGGATATGTGTGACAGGGCCTTTAGATGCAGCTGTTTTAGCTCTGCACTTCACTGCTTTTTGCACTTCTGGTTACATGCTAAACTGCCTTTTGTTCTCAGTACATGTGTTCTGTGCAATGGCAAAGTTGAATTGAATATGACTAAATCCCATATTCTATGTATAGTTGTAAAACTTGCACGACTCACGGCAGTGTCACCATTATGAATGGGGTTCTGGTATGACCAAGTCTGGTTATTTACAAATATTAATGATAATACTTATTTCACACCTCACTGGGGGCCCCACCTCCTCATTAGAAGCTCCTCATCAGAAGAACATAATAACCAGTTTATGTAGTGTCATAAAATAGACTAGACAACAAATTAGAAAATCTGATTAATAATTAAATTAGAAAGTAGAAACAAAATATCAATAGCTAGTAAAGGTTGAATAATTTTGGAATTCTCTGATAGTAGAGGTTGGCGGAAATCACTCATTAAACAAACCAGCATGTATATTCCAAAAAGCATTATTAATAAGATACTAAATGTCAAAACACACAATATCTAATACTAAACAATCAAAAGAGAACATGTACAGGGAGCGAGGTTCTAGACACAAAGGATCATGGGAAATTGAGTCCAATACCACAATCTCCAAAGTGTGAGGAGCCCAACAATATTCTGAAATCTGAAGTCTTTTTAAATACAAGCTATTGCAATAATTACAGTAGTAGCATATCTACATGTGAGTTCCATGTGTTTATTTGTAAAAAATAATTAATAAATTGCCCTACATATTTTGGCACGAAGAAACCGGTACAAATGTTAATTTAATTTGACTTGATTAGATCAGATTATTTGTTTTCAAACATGTAAAAAAATAAAATATAACATTAACAATAAGAAAACAGAACAAAAATATGCATCAAACATATAGCCTACATTACACTCTAGGTAAACAATATAGTTAAGAATTTCATGTCTGAAAAAGATTAATAGGAAGTAAATACTTTAAAAAAAAAATATATATATATACATATATATATATATAAATATATATATATATTTACACTTTGTAAATAAACTTAATATAAATATTCACACATGAATAATCCGACTTTACCATACACACCTTGTTCAAATCAATCACACCAAGCAAAATGATGCATTCAAAACAAGAACAATTCAATCAGAATAAAACAAACAACAACCTACATGTGCTGTGCCCCGTCTTACTATGTGAGTTCATTTATCTCATAGCATTTTGTTTAAAAAAATCTTTCTGTGATTTGTAATTTCAGAGAAGGTGGGGGAAAACAAAGGCCCTTATCGGATTAAGAATGGCAAAGAAGGGTTGAAGGAAGTTTGTATTGATTCAATGAACATGTTTTTCCTTTCACAAGCTTACTATGCCATGAATGTAATGAATATGTCAAGTGTGTCATTGACTATAGACTTACATTGTTATCAAAGCTGTGTATAATATTATCTTTTAGATACATATTTATTTAATTACAATACCCTTTCTGAAATATTTTTGGTAACAGGTTAATCATAAAGAAACTAGACCTTGATGGTCACATGTCCCCCAAACAGGCCTCCAGGAAATGGGAAAAGCTGAATAAGAAATACAAGGTTATTGGTTTATTGTTATTGTATATAAATATGGCTGTTTTAAAATGCTTAAAAGAGATTTCTAACATGCCATTGTTTGCAATAGAAACAAAAAAAGGCCGCCCACTGGATCTGGAACTGACCAGTGGGAGGAAACTCCTGCCGAATGGTCATATTACTTTGAAATGCATGAGGCATTGGGGTGAAGGCCATCAATAAGTCCTTCTGTCCTCATTGCTACATGCATGTCAAACCCCACCATTCTGCCGAGTGATGTTTCCTAATGCTCCTCTCCAAATCCCCCTGAGTGTTCCTTCCTCCCAAGCCTCACAACCCTCACCTGAAACCAACCAGCAGCCACTAAGGAAAAGCAAAGGCAAAACACTAGACTGCTTAGAAAAAGAGGCAGAGAAAGAAGAACAACGGCAACAACAATTAATGTCAGAAACATTTCTTAATTTCTTTGAAAAGATGGTTCCTAAAAGTTTTTTTTTTAATCATGGGGCAGGTTATTATTGATAAATGTTTTATTTATATAGCACTGTGTAGACTTAATCTTTTTTTTGTTTCAAACACGACATTTTAATAATTTGCAAATTAATAAACTTCAGTATACATTCACAGTGTCCTTCAAGTCTTGAATGCTTTGTTAGCCGTGGTAGCAATACCCTAGAAAGCAAAAATATATTGAAAAGAAACAAATGACACTTCTTTTGTAATCAAGGGTTATTGTTGTCTGTCATAATGTCATACATTGCAAAAGAACTCCGGCACACTGTCTATCTTGCAAATAAATATATTTTTTGCAAGTAAGAGAGCATGTGAGAGTTTATTTCCAACTTTTGATCCACTCGTCCCTCCCCAACGCACCAGCCTCATGAAATAGTGTTTTTCTGCTCTGGATATGTCATCCCACAGGTGATACAAGTCTGTGAAGGGCTACCACTGCATATCAGTATTTTAAATAAATGTAATTGTGTGCTTCATACTTATGAACCATGTATATGACAGTAGACAAGATTAGTTCATGACACATGTGAAGTAAATAACTCCTGATTGTATTAATCCACACTTGAAAGACTATCATATGTATTTGTCTACCTCAATCAATATATATTTCTGCACATTATGTATTTTCTGCACTGAATGTATTACGAGCACAATATTGAATGTAAACACAGTAGGAACACTTCCCCAGAATAGGTCAACAACCATCACTTCCTGACTGCTCACCAAGGAGCATGACCGCGCCAACGGGGACCAATGAGGAGAAGGTTGCCGCCTTCTCTGTAGTATTTAGCCATATGTTTTACAATCCTTTGTACACACTTCTCGTGGAACCGTCAGACAGCAACCTGGGTTTTTCTGAGTAATTCAGTCTGTGGAAACGGTGATGTGATTAGTGTCCTCAGCTGAGAATATTTCCCATGTTTGACTTATCACGTTAATAAATATATCGATTTTAACTTGAAGTTTGAACACACACCATTGGCAGAGTTACACTGACGAAAAGAAAAATGTATAAGGAGACCTGTGTTTATGTTGTTAACCTTTGGTCTGTTCCTCTACTGATGAGAGGATGTGGCAAGATAGTTTGAATTGATGGTCCAAGAGGTAGACCGAATTTGCCTCTAACTTGCTGTGATTATATGCAGAAGAAAAATATAGAGGAAACACACTTATAAGGGCAGGTTGCACAGCTTTTAATAACGTTTGTTTTTATCTTTATTGGAACAGCTCCATCAAGATAAATGCAAAATCAACACAAAATATTTTTGTACGAAATTCAGAAAACATAAAATAACTATGGTATGCTGTACAAAAAAAATTAAGAAATCATTAAAAGTAGTCATGTGTGTGTGTGTGTGGTAGTCAGACAGGTGGGCAGCAATCCTGGACTTTCCTGGCCACCTGCTGCAACATGGTGAGCATTCTGGGCACCTTCTTCATGGGGGAGGTCTTCAATTTCATCAAGGACATCGTTAATTTTGAGCCACAGATTAGGCAGACATGTAAATCATGTAATCATGTACGGGGCATAGCTTTGACTCAACTCCAGGGCCTTGAATAGTGTGACCCTCCGGCGTTTTCATCCCAAAAGCTTATTCCATGACAGAATGAGACCTGGAATGATATCAACTGAAACGTTCCTACACCTGGCCATGCACAGGGACCTTCTACGGTGTCAGGATGGGAACTGGTTTATCCAGGCATGCATATCCACCATCTCAAAGAAGAAACCAGCCAGCTGGTGGATACAGTACCTGGCAGAAGATGGGGCTGTTGCGCAAAACTTTGGCATCATGTACGGAGCCTGGATATCCAATAAACACAGGAATCTGTCACTTGCATCACAGATGGCCTGTATTTGTATTGATGGAAAAAAAAGCTTATAGTTAATGTAATCCCTGTGGTGCTGGTTCCCTGGGGGTTTGATCCTGATATGGCATCCATCAATGGCATGGACAAAGGCTGGACTCACAGGCTGCAGGCCGACAGAAGACTCTGTAATTTGTAGCAGATTATCTTGGGTTAACACGGAAATCAGGCTGTGCAACTTGGTCTTGGCCATTGGCGCTGTATTTATACCCAACACCTTATTGAATGGAGCTTCATTTAGCTGTGAGTGTGGCTACAAACGGAGTTCACTCCGTCACGGAGAGCAAGGGTGTAGTGCAGGGCTATTCAACTTCATTAGCAAGTGGGCCAAATAGGAAAATCACTGGGGGTTTGTGGGCCACACAATACTTTGTCAATGAATCACTACAAATAACTCTTACTTACAGTATTGCTAATAGTTACTAATACATTAAATGAACTATTCACATACATCCCTTTTTTCACTTTAATTGTATCACTATAATTCATTGCAGAAAGAAAAAAAGATGAATATAATAAAACAGTATTCATCCCATTAACAGTAAGTAGCCCTGTTCATAATATCCTCAACATTTCCAAGCATACATAAGGTGCTTTGAAAACAAGTCCAAATCCATAAAATGAAATACGAAATGCAAATAGAACATAGTAAAACAGTAGCCATCAGACTCACAATAACATACATATTTTGGATACATTTAGATACATGTTTACAAATGTAACAGTACAAACAAGCTTATTTGAATCATAAAACAGATCTGTCTTTGTATTTACACTAAGAATGCATGATATGCCTAAGTCATATGGTGTACTACTATAGAACTAACATACATATCAGACTTCTGTCATTTTGACCCTGTTTGAGTCAGTGAGATAAATTATACTGCCTTGATTTAGCTATTTCAGCATAGTTTGGCTCCTAAGTGGTAAGGGCAATCCTGCACTGATACGTGATTTGACTTGTAGTGCCTCTTCACGTTATATTCTTTCATCACGGAAATACATTTGTTGCATGATAAACACACCAGTTTATTACTTGTTGCGGCTGGCAAAGTAAATAAATATTTATCAGACCATTCACTTTCATTTTCAGAATCAACTTTACGTTTCTTTGGCTTGGAGAGAGACATCTTGAAGCGTGTTGTTAGCTTGCCTAGCTAAAGTAAGGGAGTGACTTTCTCTGCTGCCCACCAACCTAGTGTGCAACTTGAGCTTGACTGAGCCGATTTTCCGGACCCGGCTGCAGCTCGGAGTGGAATCAGGCCTTAGTTTTATTTATGCTATACCTGCCAGCCCGATTTGCAGGTAACCTCATGCGGGCCTGAAAAAGGTTCAGAAGGTGGGCCGCTAGTTGAGTAGGCCTGGTGTAGGGGCTGGATTGGTATTTGTTCCTTAGTGAAACAAAGGTAAGCTTTGACGTTTGTGGACTTTTGCTGTCAGATGCATGATTGAACTGATTGAGTGAAGTCCAATATGCACAGAAAATTAGTTAATATACAAATACAAGTGTTATTGGGGAATGTACAAATGCAATATATATTCATCCATCCATTTGTCTATCACTTATCCGGGGTCGGGTCGTGGGGGCAACAGAACCCCAAACTTCCCTTCTCCGGGCCACATCCTCCAGCTCCGACTGGGGGATCCCGAGGCGTTCCCAGGCCAGTGAGGAGATATAATCTCTCCACCGAATCCTGGGTCTTCCCCGGGGTCTCCTCCCAGCTGGACATGCCTGGAACACCTCCCTAGGGAGGCGCCCAGGTGGCATCCTTACTAGATGCCCGAACCACCTCAACTGGCTCCTTTCAACGCAAAGGAGCAGCGGCTCTACTCCGAGTCTCTCACGGATGGCTGAACTTCTCATCCTATCTTTAAGGGAGACGCCAGCCACCCGTCTGAGAAAACCCATTTTGGCCGCTTGTACCCGTGATCTCGTTCTTTAACAAAAATACAAATATAATACAGACACCATTCTCTCTTTAAAAAAAAAGCTATTTATTGCCATTGCTTACCTTATGTAGGCTTGTAAGTGTATATAAATATATCATCTGTAGACAAATGTGAAAGTGTAACTTTGTTTAGGAAATTATGTCCCTATGTGTAAGAACAACTATGGGTACATGTTTTTTGAGAGTTTTAGTATGTCTGACTTGCCCGTGGTTCCTCTTTGGAGAAATAGCAGTTTTCACACCATCAATTCTACCCAAGACAAAATGCTGTACAGTTACACACACACACACACACACACACACACACACACACACACACACACACGTGCGCGCACACACATACGGGCGAGGAGCAGTAATATTTGTATAAAAGCCAACAGTTTCTGCTACACATATTTGCACACTTCACAAGCTTGCGTTCTAACACATTTCTACCCATTCAAAGTCACACACATACATACAATCTTTACAACTTTCCTGGAAGTGAACTGCTGCTCAGTCCACAGTCTGTCACTAAAACCAAATTAGATGCTTCATTACAACAGAATGTAGACAGAAAGTCAATACAATGGAATGATTTTACTACAATGGGAGTTTTTAAAGCAAGTGCTTTCCAAGCACTACAGCAAATGGCTGTTGAAACTAATATAGATTCCACTTATAAAGTGAGCTGCTGTAGTGCTCTTCAAAAATGGCTCATGAAATGAGTGGAATGTAAATATAATGACTAAAATTGCGATGGATCCATGCTCTACTCGCTCAGTGTGTTACATTTGAGTCTGAAGTGTCTCTTAGTCCAATACTTTATGATTTGTTAGTATGAAGAGATACCAGGCAGGCTCTCTTTGGACTGCACACAGGGCTTCTCCATCAGAGGTTGATGTAGTCAATTTCTTTCACAGAATACTCTGCCTTGTAATATAATATAAAACAATATAATAGAAGGGTAATCAATGTATTGAGTATATTAATTGTATATATCTTATCTATCTAATGTTAGAAGTAGACAGTGCACCTGTAACGAGGAATTGCACATGTTTTTGTAAAAATGAAACTTGAGAAGCCTCAGACTTAAGGGAGCCATGGATGAGCACATGAAAGCAACATGTGAGTCCCAAGTGCCAGAGATGCTTGTAGGCCTGGCCAAATATTTAAGAAACGGCAAAGATGCTAGGGTCAGCAAAAAGCCTAGGCCACGGGGTGAGATCATCCCACACATGAGACCTTTACAAAAGTGCTGACAAAAATGTTTCGTTAGAAAGAGGAAGGGGGGACAGTCCTCCCCATTTTCCACCATTGAGGACAGGGTATTTGAGTTATAAAATGCGAGCAAAGTCATTGTATCTTCAGTCTGGTCCTGGGGCCTGATTGGGTTATTATCTCCGTTCCTTGAAGAATAAAACTATTGTATCAGACTCTGATCGTTTCCAGTGAATTATTTCGAACCTGCTAAGACTCCAATAGCTACTCAACTTTACTGAAGTTATGGTGTTGGTGAATGGCCCAGACTTGGACTTCTTTCTACTGACAGTTTTAGTTTGTTTGAATTCAGGTTTGATAAATGAGGAAGCCTCATGGTTTTGGATGGAAAATGTGTAACTTACTTTTTATTTTGCAGAGAAAAACAATTCACAAACAGTGATAAACAGCTCTTTCCATACTAATATATGTAAATATATAATGCGTTAGGTTTCCATTATTTCAAAGTCCATTTTTGTAATCAGTTTTTCTTCAATAGCCATTCTACGTATTATCATTCAGTAATTGCCTTTATAGTGGTTTTCATTGTTAGCAGCAGAGTCTGCAATTCCAACATGGGATTAAAATGACTTAAATATTGGGATCCTCACAGTATGGAGATTGAGCTATTGGACTCAATTTCCCATGATAATTTGTGTCGAGACCCTCTCTCACTTCCTGCAACCTGACGTCAGTTTTTCGCACGTAGGTGTTGTTAGTAAACAAAGTTCTGAGGACACTATGACTGCCTATCAAATCAATCCAGCAAACTTCTGAATGTTCAAGATAATATTTATTTAAAGTGATGATAACAGCATTTTGATAATACTCTCAGCTGAGGGCACTTTTTACGTCTCCACTTCCACAGTCTGAATTACTAAAAAACCCAGGTGGCTGTCTGGTGGATAAGCAAAGAGTGTAACAAAATCTCTTAAACAATTTGAGTAGTTCAACACAAAAGGGTGTAGTCTCTTCCCATTAGTCTATGTTGGCGCGGTCCTGCCCCTTGGAGATCAGCGTTATGACGAGATTGTGGTAGACCTGTTTACCTTAAAGGAGAAGTGTACCTAATGTGTTTTACATTCAATATTGTGTTCATTATTCATTCAGTGTAGAAAATACATAGTGTGCAGAAATACATATATGATTGAGGTAGACAAATACATATGATAGTCTTCAAGCTATTCCAAAGTAAACAAGCTTAGCCCGTCAGCTTTTCGCACATAGGTGTGAAGACCCAGCTGATCAAACCAACACAGCCATGTGTTTTTTTTCTTTTCTGCTCCGCATCAGCCCAGCGGGAAAGCATGACACCACAGCATTGGATGACTCACTGATCACTGAACTCTTTGTTTAATGGCAAAGGATACGAGCGCCTTTCAAAAATGAATACATTTAGGAGCAGCTGCCTTGCCTTCACAATAGGAGCGACAAGTAGTTAGCAAGGAGCTAATTGTATTCTGCAGCACAACAACGACTCGACTGGCAACATGCCACCACAACAAAGACAGCAAGCTACTTCCCTTCATCTCAAAGGATTCATTAGTAGCATTTTCATTCTTGAACTGAACCTCCACTGGGCATTGTATATTATTTAGTATACATTAACTTTACATGGCTAAGTAAGCATAGAACTGCTATACTGTTGTAAATGTATGTACGTATGTGTTGATTTGTCATTTTATTCACTTAACTTTGTATTGAGCTAATGGGTAGCATTAGGTTGTTTTGCCAGGTGATGTGTTAGTATTGTACACACAGACAGAGTCACATCTTCTTAACCGGGCAGCATTATCATACACGTTACAATCTCACAATAATTTATGAATTTCCTTTTTTGAACATAGCGACACACACACCTATGGACTCAAAGCTACTGCTTTATTTGTCCCTTTTGTTCTAAACACCTATTAGCACGTGTACGCATAGCACGTAGAGACGGTAACAGGACCGTGTACACATTCTGTTCGGTGCGCTCCTGACAGGAGCACGCACCCACACACAGTCTGTCTCTCTTCCACACACACACATGCACACGCACACACACTCTCTCTGTCTTCCACACACATACACAGACACTTTTGTGTATATATTCCCTTGTAATTGTTTAGTATTAGATATTATAATATATTATATTATATAACTTTACTATGACAGTTTTTCTTCAACCTTTTCCAGCTATTGATTTGGTCATTTTGTTTATACGTAGCCTTCATTTAATTATTAATCAGATTTCCTAATTCATTATTTAGTATATGTTATGAGACTACATTAACTGACTATCATTTACCTCAGAGCTTCTGATAAGAATTGAGGTGAAATTAGGTCATACTAATTAATATAATTAATAATTATTTTTGATCAATATTAATTCCTTCTGATAGCCAT